>NW_027182455.1:13624826-13926895 GCF_040938575.1 Ambystoma mexicanum | reverse complement strand
GAAGGATCTCAGGTTTGGTATTAGAAGCATTGAGATATCACATCTCATGCTATCAGAAGTATCTCAGGTTTGGTATTAGAGGCATTGAGATATCACATCTCATGCTATCATAAGGGTCTCAGGATTGGAATGGGAAGGAGTTGGATATCACATCTCATGTTATAGGAAGGATCTCAGGTTTGGTATTAGAAGAATTGAGACATCACATCTCATGCTATAGGAAGGGTCTCAGGATTGGAATGGGAAGAAGTTGGATATCACATCTCATGCTATAGGAAGGGTCTCAGGTTTGGAAAGGGAAGGAGATGGATATCACATTTCATGTTAGAGGTAGGATCTCAGGTTTGGTATTAGAGGCATTGAAATATCACATCTCATGCTATCAGAAGGGTCTCAGGATTGGAATGGGAAGGAGTTGGATATCACATCTCATGCTAAAGGTAGGGTCTCAGGTTTGGAAGTGGAAGGATTTGGAAATCACATCTCATGTTATAGGAAGGATCTCAGGTTTGGTATTAGAAGCATTGAGATATCACATCTCATGCTATCAGAAGTATCTCAGGTTTGGTATTAGAGGCATTGAGATATCACATCTCATGCTATCATAAGGGTCTCAGGATTGGAATGGGAAGGAGTTGGATATCACATCTCATGTTATAGGAAGGATCTCAGGTTTGGTATTAGAAGAATTGAGACATCACATCTCATGCTATAGGAAGGGTCTCAGGATTGGAATGGGAAGAAGTTGGATATCACATCTCATGCTATAGGAAGGGTCTCAGATTTGGTATAAGCATTGAGATATCACATCTAATGCTATAGGAAGGGTCTCAGGATTGGAATGGGAAGGAGTTGCATATGACATCTCAGGCCATAGGAAGGCTCTCAGGTTTGGTATAAGCATTGAGATATCACATCTCTGCTATCGGAAGGGTCTCAGGATTGGAATGGGAAGGAGTTGGATATCCCAAATCATGTTATAGGAAGGGTCTCAGGTTTGGTATTAGAAGCATTGAGATATCACATCTCATGCTATAGGAAGGGTCTCAGGATTGGAATGGGGGAGGACTTGGATGTCACATCTCATGTTATAGGAAGGCTCTCAGGTTTGGAAGGGGAAGGAGTTGGATATCACATTTCATGTTAGAGGAACGATCTCAGGTTTGGTATTAGAGGCCTTGAGATATCACATCTCATGCTATAGGAAGGGTCTCAGGATTGGAATGGGAAGGAGTTGGATATCACATCTCAAGCTATAGGAACGGTCTCAGGTTTGGTATAAGCATTGTGATATCACATCTCATGCTATAGGAAGGGTCTCAGGATTGGAATGGGAAGGAGTTGGATATCACATCTCATGTTATAGGAAAGATCTCAGGTTTGGTATTAGAAGCATTGCGACATCACATCTCATGTTATAGGAAGGGTCTCAGGATTGGAATGGGAAGAAGTTGGATATCACATCTCATGCTATAGGAAGGGTCTCAGGTTTGGTATAAGCATTGAGATATCACATCTCATGCTATAGGAAGGGTCTCAGGATTGGAATGGGAAGGAGTTGTATATGACATCTCATGCCATAGGAAGGGTCTCAGGTTTGGTATAAGCATTGAGATATCACATCACATGCTATAGGAAGGGTCTCAGGATTGGAATGGAAAGGACTTGGATATCACATCTCATGCTATAGGCAGGGTCTCAGGTTTGGAAAGGGAAGGAGATGGATATCACATTTCATGTTAGAGGTAGGATCTCAGGTTTGGTATTAGAGGCATTGAAATATCACATCTCATGCTATCAGATGGGTCTCAGGATTGGAATGGGAAGGAGTTGGATATCACATCTCATGCTAAAGGGAGGGTCTCAGGTTTGGAAGGGGAAGGATTTGGAAATCACATCTCATGTTATAGGAAGGATCTCAGGTTTGGTATTAGAAGCATTGAGATATCACATCTCATGCTATCGGAAGTATCTCAGGTTTGGTATTAGAGGCATTGAGATATCACATCTCATGCTATCATAAGGGTCTCAGGATTGGAATGGGAAGGAGTTGGATATCACATCTCATGTTATAGGAAGGATCTCAGGTTTGGTATTAGAAGCATTGAGACATCACATCTCATGCTATAGGAAGGGTCTCAGGATTGGAATGGGAAGGAGTTGGATATCACATCTCATGCTATAGGAAGGGTCTCAGATTTGGTATAAGCATTGAGATATCACATCACATGCTATAGGAAGGGTCTCAGGATTGGAATGGGAAGGACTTGGATATCACATCTCATGCTATAGGCAGGGTCTCAGGTTTGGAAAGGGAACGAGATGGATATCACATTTCATGTTAGAGGTAGGATCTCAGGTTTGGTATTAGAGGCATTGAAATATCACATCTCATGCTATCAGACGGGTCTCAGGATTGGAATGGGAAGGAGTTGGATATCACATCTCATGCTAAAGGGAGGGTCTCAGGTTTGGAAGTGGAAGGATTTGGAAATCACATCTCATGTTATAGGAAGGATCTCAGGTTTGGTAATAGAAGCATTGAGATATAACATCTCATGCTATCATAAGGGTCTCAGGATTGGAATGGGAAGGAGTTGGATATCACATCTCATGTTATAGGAAGGATCTCAGGTTTGGTATTAGAAGAATTGAGACATCACATCTCATGCTATAGGAAGGGTCTCAGGATTGGAATGGGAAGAAGTTGGATATCACATCTCATGCTATAGGAAGGGTCTCAGATTTGGTATAAGCATTGAGATATCACATCTAATGCTATAGGAAGGGTCTCAGGATTGGAATGGGAAGGAGTTGCATATGACATCTCAGGCCATAGGAAGGGTCTCAGGTTATACCAAATGTGAGACCCTTCCTATAGCATGAGATGTGATATCCAACTCCTTCCCATTCCAATCCTGAGACCCTTCCTATAGCATGAGATGTGATGTCTCAATGCTTCTAATACCAAACCTGAGATCCTTCCTATAACATGAGATGTGATATCCAACTCCTTCCCATTCCAATCCTGAGACCCTTCCTATAGCATGAGATGTGATGTCTCAATGCTTCTAATACCAAACCTGAGAACCTTCCTACAGCATGCGATGTGATATCTCAATGCTTCTAATACCAGACCTGAGACCAGTCCTATAACATGAGATTGGATATCCAACTCCTTCCCCTTCCAAACCTGAGACCCTTCCTATAGCATGAGATGTGATATCCAACTTCTTCCCATTCCAATCCTGAGACCCTTCCTATAACATGAGATGTGATGTCTCAATGCTTCTAATACCAAACCTGAGATCTTTCCTATAACATGAGATGTGATATCCAACTCCTTCCCATTCCAATCCTGAGACCCTTCCTATAGCATGAGATGTGCTATCGCAATGCTTATACCAAACCTGAGACCCTTCCTAAAGCTTGAGATGTGATATCCAACTCCTTCCCATTCCAATCCTGACACCCTTCCTATAGCATGAGATGTGATATCTCAAGGCCTCTAATACCAAACCTGAGATCCTTCCTCTAACATGAAATGTGATATCCAACTCCTTCCCCTTCCAAACCTGAGAGCCTTCCTATAGCATGAGATATGATATCCAAGTCCTTCCCATTCCAATCCTGAGACCCTTCCTATAACATGAAATGTGATATCCAACTCCTTCCCATTCCAACCTGAGACCCTTCCTATAGCATGAGATGGGATATCCAACTCCTTCGAAATCCAATACTGATACCCTTCCAATAGCATGAATTGTGATATCCCAATGCTTCTACCAAACCTGAGACCCATACTATGGCATGAGATGTGATATCAAACTCATTCCCATTCCAATCCTGAGACTCTTCCTATAGCTTGAGATGTGATATCCAACTCCTTCCCATTCCAATTCTGAGACCCTTCCTATGCCATGAGACTTGATATCTCAATGCTTCTAATACCAAACCTGAGACCCGTCCTATAACATGAGATGTGATATCCAAATCTTTCCCCTTCCAAACCTTAGACCCTTCCTTTATCATGAGATGTGATATCCAACTCCTTCCCATTCCAATCCTGAGACCCTTCCGATATCATGAGATTTGTTATCTCAATGCTTCTAATATCAAACTTGAGACCCTCCCTATAGCATGAGATGTGACATCCAAGTCCTCCCCATTCCAATCCTGAGACCCTTCCTATAGCATGAGATGTGATATCTCAATGCTTCTAATACCAAACCTGAGACCCTTCCTATAACATGAGATGGGATATCCAACTCCTTCCCATTCCAATCCTGAGACCCTTTCGATAGCAGAGATGTGATATCTCAATGCTTATACCAATCCTGAGACCCTTCCTATGGCCTGAGATGTCATATACAACTCCTTCCCAATCCAATCCTGAGACCCTTCCTATAGCATGAGATGTGATATCTCAATGCTTATACCAAATGTGAGACCCTTCCTATAGTATGAGATGTGATATCCAACTCCTTCCCATTCCAATCCTGAGACCCTTCCTATAGCATGAGATGTGATGTCTCAATGCTTCTAATACCAAACCTGAGATCCTTCCTATAACATGAGATGTGATATCCAACTCCTTCCCATTCCAATCCTGAGACCCTTCCTATAGCATGAGATGTGATGTCTCAATGCTTCTAATACCAAACCTGAGAACCTTCCTACAGCATGCGATGTGATATCTCAATGCTTCTAATACCAAACCTGAGACCAGTCCTATAACATGAGATTGGATATCCAACTCCTTCCCCTTCCAAACCTGAGACCCTTCCTATAGCATGAGATGTGATATCCAACTTCTTCCCATTCCAATCCTGAGACCCTTCCTATAACATGAGATGTGATGTCTCAATGCTTCTAATACCAAACCTGAGATCTTTCCTATAACATGAGATGTGATATCCAACTCCTTCCCATTCCAATCCTGAGACCCTTCCTATAGCATGAGATGTGCTATCTCAATGCTTATACCAAACCTGAGACCCTTCCTAAAGCTTGAGATGTGATATCCAACTCCTTCCCATTCCAATCCTGAGACCCTTCCTATAGCATGAGATGTGATATCTCAAGGCCTCTAATACCAAACCTGAGATCCTTCCTCTAACATGAAATGTGATATCCAACTCCTTCCCCTTCCAAACCTGAGAGCCTTCCTATAGCATGAGATATGATATCCAAGTCCTTCCCATTCCAATCCTGAGACCCTTCCTATAACATGAAATGTGATATCCAACTCCTTCCCATTCCAACCTGAGACCCTTCCTATAGCATGAGATGGGATATCCAACTCCTTCCAAATCCAATACTGATACCCTTCCAATAGCATGAGATGTGATATCCCAATGCTTCTACCAAACCTGAGACCCATACTATGGCATGAGATGTGATATCAAACTCATTCCCATTCCAATCCTGAGACTCTTCCTATAGCTTGAGATGTGATATCCAACTCCTTCCCATTCCAATTCTGAGACCCTTCCTATGCCATGAGACTTGATATCTCAATGCTTCTAATACCAAACCTGAGACCCGTCCTATAACATGAGATGTGATATCCAAATCTTTCCCCTTCCAAACCTTAGATCCTTCCTTTATCATGAGATGTGATATCCAACTCCTTCCCATTCCAATCCTGAGACCCTTCCGATATCATGAGATTTGTTATCTCAATGCTTCTAATATCAAACTTGAGACCCTCCCTATAGCATGAGATGTCATATACAACTCCTTCCCAATCCAATCCTGAGACCCTTCCTATAGCATGAGATGTGATATCTCAATGCTTATACCAAATCTGAGACCCTTCCTATAGCATGAGATGTGATATTCAACTCCTTCCCATTCCAATCCTGAGACCCTTCCTATAGCATGAGATGTGATGTCTCAATGCTTCTAATACCAAACCTGAGATCCTTCCAATAACATGAGATGTGATATCCAACTCCTTCCCATTCCAATCCTGAGACCCTTATGATAGCATGAGATGTGATATCTCAATGCCTCTAATACCAAACCCGAGTTACTTCCGATAGCATGAGATGATATCTCAATGCTTCTAATACCAAACCTGAGATCCTTCCTATAACATGAGATGTGATTTCCAAATCCTTCCCCTTCCAAACCTGAGACCCTCCATTTAGCATGAGATGTGATATACAACTCCTTCCCATTCCAATCCTGAGACCCTTCTGATAGCATGAGATGTGATATCTCAATGCCTCTAATACCAAACCTGAGATCCTATCTCTAACATGAAATGTGATATCCATCTCCTTCCCTTTCCAAACCTGAGGCCCTGCCTATAGCATGAGATGTGATATCCAAGTCCTTCCCATTCCAATCCTGAGACCCTTCCTATAGCATGTGATGTGATATCTCAATGCTTATACCAAACCTGAGACCCTTCCTATGGCATGAGATGTCATATACAACTCCTTCCCGTTCCAATCCTGAGACCCTTCCTATAGCATGAGATGTGATATCTCAATGCTTATACCAAACCTGAGACCTTTCCTATAGCATGAGATGTGATATCCAACTTCTTCCCATTCCAATCCTGAGACCCTTCCTATAACATGAGATGTGATGTCTCAATGCTTCTAATACCAAACCTGAGATATTTCCTATAACATGAGATGTGATATCCAACTCCTTCCCATTCCAATCCTGAGACCCTTCCTATAGCATGAGATGTGATATCTCAATGCTTATACCAAACCTGAGACCCTTCCTATAGCTTGAGATGTGATATCCAACTCCTTCCCATTCCAATCCTGAGACCCTTCCTATAGCTTGAGATGTGATATCCAACTCCTTCCCCTTCCAAACCTGAGAGCCTTCCTATAGCATGAGATATGATATCCAAGTCCTTCCCATTCCAATCCTGAGACCCTTCCTATAACCTGAAATGTGATATCCAACTCCTTCCCATTCCAACCTGAGACCCTTCCTATAGCAAGAGATGGGATATCCAACTTCTTCCAAATCCAATACTGATACCCTTCCGATAGCATGAGATGTGATATCCCAATGCTTCTACCAAACCTGAGACCCATACTATGGCATGAGATGTGATATCAAACTCCTTCCCATTCCAATCCTGAGACCCTTCCTATAGCTTGAGGTGTGATATCCAACTCCTTCCCATTCCAATTCTGAGACCCTTCTTATACCATGAGACTTGATATCTCAATGCTTCTAATACCAAAACTGAGACCCGTCCTATAACATGAGATGTGATATCCAAATCCTTCCCCTTCCAAACCTTAGACCCTTCCTTTATCATGAGATGTGATATCCAACTCCTTCCCATTCCAATCCTGAGACCCTTCCGATATCATGAGATTTGTTATCTCAATGCTTCTAATATCAAACTTGAGACCCTCCCTATAGCATGAGATGTGACATCCAAGTCCTTCCCATTCCAATCCTGAGACCCTTCCTATAGCATGAGATGTGATATCTCTATGCTTCTAATACCAAACCTGAGACCATTCCTATAACATGAGATGGGATATCCAACTCCTTCCCATTCCAATCCTGAGACCCTTCCGATAGCAGAGATGTGATATCTCAATGCTTATACCAAACCTGAGACCCTTCCTATGGCCTGAGATGTCATATACAACTCCTTCCCATTCCAATCCTGAGACCCTTTCTTTAGCATGAGATGTGATATCTCAATGCTTATACCAAATCTGAGACCCTTCCTATAGCATGAGATGTGATATCCAATTCCTTCCCATTCCAATCCTGAGACCCTTCCTATAGCATGAGATGTGATATCTCAATGCTTATACCAAACCTGAGAGCCTACCTATAGCATGAGATGTGATATCCAAGTCCATCCCATTCCAATCCTTAGACCCTTCCTACAGCATGCGATGTGATATCTCAATGATTCTAATACCAAACCAGAGACTCTTCCTATAACATGAGATGGGATATCCAACTCCTTCCCGTTCCAAACCTGAGACACTAACTATAGCATATGTGATATCCAACTGCTTCCCATTCCAAACATGAGACCCTTCCTATAGCAAGAAAGTAATATCCAACTCCTACCCATTCCAATCCTGAGACCCTTCCTATAGCAAGAGATGTGATATCCAAATCCTTCCCATTCCAATCCTGAGACCCTTCCTATAACATGAGATGTGATATCCAACTCCTTCCCATTCAAATCCTGAGACCCTTCCTATAGCATGAGAAGGGATATCCAACTCCTTCCCAATCCAATCCTGAGACCCTTCCGATAGCAGAAACGTGATATCTCAATGCTTCTACCAAACCTGAGACCCTTCCTTTAGCATGAGATGTGATATCCAAATCCTTCACATTCCAATCCTGAGACCCTTCCTATAGCATGAGATGTGATATCTCAATGCTTCTAATACCAAACCTGAGATTCTTCCTATAACATGAGATGTGATATCCAATTCCTTCCCATTCCAAACCTGAGACCCTTCCTATTGGATGAGATGTGATATCCAACTCCTTCCCATTCCAACCCTGAGACCCTTCCTATAGCATGAGATGTGATGTCTCAATGCATCTAATACCAAACCTGAGATCCTTCCTATAACATGAGATGTGATATCCAACTCCTTCCATTCCAATCCTGAGACCCGTCCTATAGCATGAGATGTGATATCTCAATGCTTATACCAAACCTGAGACCCTTCCTATAGCATGAGATGTGATATCCAACTCCTTCCATTCCAATCCTGAGACCCTTCCTATAGCATGAGATGTGATATCTCAATGCTTCTAATACCAAACCTGAGATCCTTCCTCTAACATGAAATGTGATATCCAACTCCTTCCCTTTCCAAACCTGAGACCCTTCCTTTAGCATGAGATGTGATATCTCAATGCTTATACCAAATCTGAGACCCTTCCTATAGCATGAGATGTGATATCCAAATCCTTCCCATTCCAATCCTGAGACCCTTCCTATAGCATGAGATGTGATATCTCAATGCTTATACCAAACCTGAGAGCCTACCTATAGCATGAGATGTGATATCCAAGTCCATCCCATTCCAATCCTTAGACCCTTCCAACAGCATGCGATGTGATATCTCAATGATTCTAATACCAAACCAGAGACTCTTCCTATAACATGAGATGGGATATCCAACTCCTTCCCATTCCAATCCTGAGCCGCTTCCGATAGCAGAGATGTGATATCTCAATGCTTATACCAAACCTGAGACCCTTCCTATAACATGAGATGTGATATCCAACTCCTTCCCGTTCCAAACCTGAGACACTAACTATAGCATATGTGATATCCAACTCCTTCCCATTCCAAACATGAGACCCTTCCTATAGCAAGAAAGTAATATCCAACTCCTACCCATTCCAATCCTGAGACCCTTCCTATAGCAAGAGATGTGATATCCAAATCCTTCCCATTCCAATCCTGAGACCCTTCCTATAACATGAGATGTGATATCCAACTCCTTACCATTCCAACCTGAGACACTTCCTATAGCATGAGAAGGGATATCCAACTCCTTCCCAATCCAATCCTGAGACCCTTCCGATAGCAGAGATGTGATATCTCAATGCTTATACCAAACCTGAGACCCTTCCTATGGCATGAGATGTGATATCCAACTCCTTGCAATTCAAATCCTGAGACCCTTCCTATAGCATGGGAAGGGATATCCAACTCCTTCCCAATCCAATCCTGAGACCCTTCCGATAGCAGAGACGTGATATCTCAATGCTTCTACCAAACCTGAGACCCTTCCTTTAGCATGAGATGTGATATCCAAATCCTTCACATTCCAATCCTGAGACCCTTCCTATAGCATGAGATGTGATATCTCAATGCTTCTAATACCAAACCTGAGATCCTTCCCATAACATGAGATGTGATATCCAATTCCTTCCCATTCCAAACCTGAGACCCTTCCTATTGGATGAGATGTGATATCCAACTCCTTCCCATTCCAACCCTGAGACCCTTCCTACAGCATGAGATGTGATGTCTCAATGCTTCTAATACCAAACCTGAGATCCTTACTATAACATGAGATGTGATATCCAACTCCTTCCATTCCAATCCTGAGACCCGTCCTATAGCATGAGATGTGATATCTCAATGCTTATACCAAACCTGAGACCCTTCCTATAGCATGAGATGTGATATCCAACTACTTCCCATTCCAATCCTGAGACCCTTCCTATAGCATGAGATGTGATATCTCAATGCTTCTAATACCAAACCTGAGATCCTTCCTCTAACATGAAATGTGATATCCAACTCCTTCCCTTTCCAAACCTAGGAGCCTATCTATAGCATGAGATGTGATATCCAAGTCCTTCCCATTCCAACCCTTAGACCCTTCCTACAGCATGCAATATGATATCTCAATGATTCTAATAACAAACCTGAGACCCGTCCTATAACATGAGATGGGATATCAAACTCCTTCCCATTCCAATCCTGAGACACTTCCGATAGCAGAGATGTGATATCTCAATGCTTATACCAAACCTGAGACCCTTCCTATAACATGAGATGTGATATCCAACTCCTTCCCATTCCAATAGGTAGGCTCTCAGGTTTGGTATAAGCATTGAGATATCACATCTCATGCTATAGGAAGGGTCTCAGGATTGGAATGGGAAGGATTTGGATATCACATCTCATGCTATAGGAAGGGTCTCAGATTTGGTATAAGCATTGAGATATCACATCTAATGCTAAAGGAAGGGTCTCAGGTTTGGAAAGGGAAGGAATTGGATATCACATTTCATGTTAGAGGAAGGATCTCAGGTTTGGTATTAGAAGCATTGAAATATCACATCTCATGCTATAGGACGGGTCTCAGGATTGGAATGGAAGGAGTTGGATATCACATCTCATGCTATAGGAAGGGTCTCAGGTTTGGTATAAGCATTGAGATATCACATCTCATGCTATAGGACGGGTCTCAGGATTGGAATGGAAGGAGTTGGATATCACATCTCATGTTATAGGAAGGATCTCAGGTTTGGTATTAGATGCATTGAGACATCACATCTCATGCTATAGGAAGGGTCTCAGGGTTGGAATGGGAAGGAGTTGGATATCACATCTCATCCAATAGGAAGGGTCTCAGGTTTGGAATGGGAAGGAATTGGATATCACATCTCATGTTATAGGAAGAATCTCAGGTTTGGTATTAGAAGCATTGAGATATCACATCTCATGCTATAGGAAGGGTCTCAGGATTGGAATGTGAAGGATTTGGATATCACATCTTATGCTAAAGGAAGGGTCTCAGGTTTGGTAGAAGCATTGAGATATCACGTTTCTGCTATCGAAAGGGTCTCAGGATTGGATTGGGAAGGAGTTGGATATCCCTTCTCATGCTATAGGAAGGGTCTCAGGATTTGAATGGGAAGGAGTTGGATATCACATCATCACATCTCATGTTATTGGAAGGATCTGAGGTTTGGTATTAGAAGCATTGAGATATCACATCTCATGCTATCGGAAGGGTCTCAGGATTGGAATGGGAAGGATTTGGATATCACATCTCATGTTATAGGAAGGGTCTCAGGTTTGGTATTAGAAGCATTGAGATATCACATCTCATGCTATATTAAGGGTCTCAGGAATGGAATGGGAAGGACTTGGATATCACATCTCATGATAAAGGAAGGGTCTAAGGTTTGGAAGGGGAAGGATTTGGATATCACATCTCATGTTATTGGACCGGTCTCAGGTTTGGTATTAGAAGCATTGAGATATCAAGTCTCATGGTATAGGACGGGAGTTTGATATCACATCTCATGCCATGGTATGGGTCTCAGGTTTTGTAGAAGCATTGGGATATCACATCTCATGCTATTGGAAGGGTATCAGGATTGGATTTGGAAGGAGTTGGATATCCCATCTCATGCTATAGGAAGGGTCTCAGGTTGGAGTAGAAGGAGTTGGATATCACATCTCATGTTATAGGAAGGGTCTCAGGATTGGAATGGGAAGGACTTGGATATCACATCTCATGTTATAGGAAGGATCTCGGGTTTTGTATTAGAAGCATTGAGATATCACATCTCATGCTATAGGAAGGGTCTCAGGATTGGAATGTGAAGCATTTGGATATCACATCTCATGCTAAAGGAAGGGTCTCAGGTTTGGTATAAGCATTGAGATATCACATCTCTGCTATCGGAAGGGTCTAAGGATTGGATTGGGAAGGAATTGGATATCCCTTCTCATGCTATAGGAAGGGTCTCAGGTTGGAATGGGTAGGAGTTGGATATCACATCTCATGTTATAGGAAGGGTCTCAAGATTGAAATGGGAAGGATTTGGATATCACATCTCTTGCTATAGGAAGGGTCTCAGGTTTTCTATTAGAAACATTGAGATATGACATCTCATGCTATAGGAAGGGTTTCAGTATTGGAATGGGAAGGATTTGGATATCACATCTCATGCTAAAGGAAGGGTCTCAGGTTTGGAAGGGGAAGGATTTGGATATCATATCTCATGTTATAGGACATATCTCATGTTATAGGACGGGTCCCAGGTTTGGTATTAGAAGCATTGAGATATCACATCTCATGGTATAGGAAGGGTCTCAGGATTGGAATGGGAAGGAGTTGGATCTCCCTTCTCATGCTACAGGAAGGGTCTCAGGTTGGAATGGGAAGGAGTTGGATATCACATCTCGTTATAGGAAGGGTCTCAGGATTGGAATGGGAAGGAATTGGATATCACATCTCTTGCTATAGGAAGGGTCTCAGGTTTGGAAGGGGAAGGATTTGGATATCATATCTCATGTTATAGGACCGGTCCCAGGTCTGGTATTAGAAGCATTGAGATATCACATCTCATGCTATAGGAGGAGTCTCAGGATTGGAATGGGCAGGAGTTGAATATCACCTCTCATGCTAAAGGAAGGGTATCAGGTTTGACAGAAGCATTGAGATATCACATCTCATGCTATAGGAAGGAACTCAGGATTGGAATGGGAAGGAGTTGGATATCACATCTAATGCCATAGGAAGGGTCATCAGGTTTGGTATAAGCATTGAGATATCACATCTCTGCTATCGGAAGGGTCTCAGGATAGGAATGGTAAGGACTTAGAATTCACATCTCATACTATAGGGAGGGTCTCAGTTTTGATATTAGAAGCATTGAGCTATCACATCTCATGCTATCGGAAGGGTCTCAGGATTGGAATGGGATGGAGTTGGATATCACATCTCAAGCTATCTCAGGATTGGAATGGGAAGGAGTTTGATATTTCATCTCAAGCTATAGGAAGGGTCTCAGGTTTGGAAAGGGAAGGATTTGGATTTCACATCTCATGTTATAGGATGGTTCTCATGTTTGGTTTTAGAAGCATTGAGATATCACATCTCATGCTATCGGAAGGGTCTCAGGTTTGGAAAGGGAAGGATTTGGATTTCACATGTTATAGGATGGTTCTCAGGTTTGGTTTTAGAAGCATTAAATTATAACATCTCATGCTATAGGAAGGGTCTCAGGTTTGGAATGGGAATGATTTGGATTTCAGATCTCATGTTATAGGATGGTTCTCATGTTTGGTTTTAGAAGCATTGAAATATCACATCTCATGCTATCTGAAGGGTCTCAGGTTTGGAATGGGAAGGAGTTTGATATCACATCTCATGTTAGAGGTAGGATCTCAGGTTTGGTATTAGAGGCATTGAGATATGACATCTCATGCCATCAGAAGGGTCTCAGGATTGGAATGGGAAGGAGTTGGATATCACATCTCATGCTAAAGGGAGGGTCTAAGGTTTGGAAGGGGAAGGATTTGGACATCACATCTCATGTTATTGGAAGGATCTGGGGTTTGGTATTAGAAGCATTGAGATATCACATCTCATGCTATCGGAAGGGTCTCAGGTTTGGTATAAGCATTGAGATATCACATCTCTGCTATCGGAAGGGTCTCAGGATTGGAATGGGAAGGATTTGGATATCACATCTCATGTTATAGGAAGGGTCTCAGGTTTGGTATTAGAAGCATTGAGATATCACATCTCATGCTATATTAAGGGTCTCAGGAATGGAATGGGAAGGACTTGGATATCACATCTCATGATAAAGGAAGGGTCTAAGGTTTGGAAGGGGAAGGATTTGGATATCACATCTCATGTTATTGGACCGGTCTCAGGTTTGGTATTAGAAGCATTGAGATATCAAGTCTCATGGTATAGGACGGGAGTTTGACATCACATCTCATGCCATGGTATGGGTCTCAGGTTTTGTAGAAGCATTGGGATATCACATCTCATGCTATTGGAAGGGTATCAGGATTGGATTTGGAAGGAGTTGGATATCCCATCTCATGCTATAGGAAGGGTCTCAGGTTGGAGTAGAAGGAGTTGGATATCACATCTCATGTTATAGGAAGGGTCTCAGGATTGGAATGGGAAGGACTTGGATATCACATCTCATGTTATAGGAAGGATCTCAGGTTTTGTATTAGAAGCATTGAGATATCACATCTCATGCTATAGGAAGGGTCTCAGGATTGGAATGTGAAGAATTTGGATATCACATCTCATGCTAAAGGAAGGGTCTCAGGTTTGGTATAAGCATTGAGATATCACATCTCTGCTATCGGAAGGGTCTAAGGATTGGATTGGGAAGGAATTGGATATCCCTTCTCATGCTATAGGAAGGGTCTCAGGTTGGAATGGGTAGGAGTTGGATATCACATCTCATGTTATAGGAAGGGTCTCAAGATTGAAATGGGAAGGATTTGGATATCACATCTCTTGCTATAGGAAGGGTCTCAGGTTTTCTATTAGAAACATTGAGATATGACATCTCATGCTATAGGAAGGGTTTCAGTATTGGAATGGGAAGGATTTGGATATCACATCTCATGCTAAAGGAAGGGTCTCAGGTTTGGAAGGGGAAGGATTTGGATATCATATCTCATGTTATAGGACATATCTCATGTTATAGGACGGGTCCCAGGTTTGGTATTAGAAGCATTGAGATATCACATCTCATGGTATAGGAAGGGTCTCAGGATTGGAATGGGAAGGAGTTGGATCTCCCTTCTCATGCTACAGGAAGGGTCTCAGGTTGGAATGGGAAGGAGTTGGATATCACATCTCGTTATAGGAAGGGTCTCAGGATTGGAATGGGAAGGAATTGGATATCACATCTCTTGCTATAGGAAGGGTCTCAGGTTTGGAAGGGGAAGGATTTGGATATCATATCTCATGTTATAGGACCGGTCCCAGGTCTGGTATTAGAAGCATTGAGATATCACATCTCATGCTATAGGAGGAGTCTCAGGATTGGAATGGGAAGGAGTTGGATATCACGTCTCATGATATAGGAAGGGTCTCAGGATTGGAATGGGCAGGAGTTGAATATCACCTCTCATGCTAAAGGAAGGGTATCAGGTTTGATAGAAGCATTGAGATATCACATCTCATGCTATAGGAAGGAACTCAGGATTGGAATGGGAAGGAGTTGGATATCACATCTAATGCCATAGGAAGGGTCATCAGGTTTGGTATAAGCATTGAGATATCACATCTCTGCTATCGGAAGGGTCTCAGGATAGGAATGGTAAGGACTTAGAATTCACATCTCATACTATAGGGAGGGTCTCAGTTTTGATATTAGAAGCATTGAGCTATCACATCTCATGCTATCGGAAGGGTCTCAGGATTGGAATGGGATGGAGTTGGATATCACATCTCAAGCTATCTCAGGATTGGAATGGGAAGGAGTTTGATATTTCATCTCAAGCTATAGGAAGGGTCTCAGGTTTGGAAAGGGAAGGATTTGGATTTCACATCTCATGTTATAGGATGGTTCTCATGTTTGGTTTTAGAAGCATTGAGATATCACATCTCATGCTATCGGAAGGGTCTCAGGTTTGGAAAGGGAAGGATTTGGATTTCACATGTTATAGGATGGTTCTCAGGTTTGGTTTTAGAAGCATTAAATTATAACATCTCATGCTATAGGAAGGGTCTCAGGTTTGGAATGGGAAGGAGTTGGATATCACATCTCTGCTATCTGAAGGGTCTCAGGATTGGAATGGGAAGGAGTTGGATATCCCATCTCGTTATAGGAAGGGTCTCAGGTTTGGTATTAGAAGCATTGAGATATCACATCTCATGCTATAGGAAGGGTCTCGGGAATGGAATGGGAAGGAGTTGGATATCACATCTCATGTTATAGGAAGGATCTCAGGTTTGGTATTAGAAGCATTGAGATATCACATCTCATGCTATAGGAAGGGTCTCAGGATTGGAATGGGAAGGAGTTGGATATCACATCTCATGGTATGGGAAGGGTCTCAGGTTTGGTATAAGCATTGAAATATCACATCTCTGCTATCGGAAGGGTCTCAGGATTGGAATGGGAGGAGCTGGATATCACATCTCATGCTATGGGAAGGGTCTCAGGTTTGGTATAAGCATTGAAATATCACATCTCTGCTATCGGAAGGGTCTCAGGATTGGAATGGGAGGAGCTGGATATCACATCTCATGCTAAAGGAAGGGTCTCAGGTTTGGAAGGGGAAGGAGTTGGATATCACATCTCATGCTAAAGGGAGGGTCTCAGGTTTGGAATGGGAAGGATTTGGATATCACATCTCATGTTATAGGAAGGACCTTAGGTTTGGTATTAGAAGCATTGAGATATCACATCTCATGCTATAGGAAGGGTCTCGGGATTGGAATGGGAAGGAGTTGGATATCACATCTCATGTTATTGGAAGGATCTCAGGTTTGGTATTAGAAGCATTGAGATATCACATCTCATGCTATCGGAAGGGTCTTAGGTTTGGTATAAGCATTGAGATATCACATCTCTGCTATCGGAAGGGTCTCAGGATTGGAATGGGAAGGATTTGGATATCATAATTCATGTTATAGGAAGGGTCTCAGGTTTGGTATTAGAAGCATTGAGATATCACATCTCATGCTATAGGAAGGGTCTCAGGATTGGAATGGGAAGGACTTGGATATCACATCTCATGTTATAGGAAGGGTCTCAGGTTTGGTATTAGAAGCATTGAGATATCACATCTCATGCTATAGGAAGGGTCTCAGGAATGGAATGGGAAGGACTTGGATATCACATCTCATGATAAAGGAAGGGTCTAAGGTTTGGAAGGGGAAGGATTTGGATATCACATCTCATGTTATTGGACCGGTCTCAGGTTTGGTATTAGAAGCATTGAGATATCAAGTCTCATGGTATAGGACGGGAGTTTGATATCACATCTCATGCCATGGTATGGGTCTCAGGTTTTGTAGAAGCATTGGTATATCACATCTCATGCTATCGGAAGGGTATCAGGATTGGATTTGGAAGGAGTTGGATATCCCATCTCATGCTATAGGAAGGGTCTCAGGTTGGAATAGAAGGAGTTGGATATCACATCTCATGTTATAGGAAGGGTCTCAGGATTGGAATGGGAAGGACTTGGATATCACATCTCATGCTGTAGGAAGGGTCTCAGGTTTGGAAAAGGAAGGAGTTGGATATCACATTTCATGTTAGAGGTAGGATCTCAGGTTTGGTATTAGAGGCATTGAGATATCAGATCTCATGCTATCAGAAGGGTATCAGGATTGGAATGGGAAGGAGTTGGATATCACATCTCATGCTAAAGGGAGGGTCTCAGGTTTGGAATGGGAAGGATTTGGATATCACATCTCATGTTATAGGAAGGACCTTAGGTTTGGTATTAGAAGCATTGAGATATCACATCTCATGCTATAGGAAGGGTCTCGGGATTGGAATGGGAAGGAGTTGGATATCACATCTCATGTTATAGGAAGGATCTCAGGTTTGGTATTAGAAGCATTGAGATATCACATCTCATGCTATAGGAAGGGTCTCAGGATTGGAATGGGAAGGAGTTGGATATCACATCTCATGCTATGGGAAGGGTCTCAGGTTTGGTATAAGCATTGAAATGTCACATCTCTGCTATCGGAAGGGTCTCAGGATTGGAATGGGAGGAGCTATATATCACATCTCATGCTAAAGGAAGGGTCTCAGGTTTGGAAGGGGAAGGATTTGGATATCACATCTCATGTTATAGGACGGGTCTCAGGTTTGGTATTAGAAGCATTGTGATATCACATCTCATGCTATAGGGTGTGTCTCAGGATTGGAATGGGAAGGAGTTGGATATCACATCTCATGCTATAGGAAGGGTTTCAGGTTTGGTAGAAGCATTGAGATATCACATCTCATGCTATAGGAAGAGTCTCAGGTTTGGGAAGGGAAGGATTTGGATTTCACATCTCATGTTATAGGATGGTTCTCATGTTTGGTTTTTGAAGCATTGAGATATCACATCTCATGCTATCGGAAGGGTCTCAGGTTTGGAATGGGAAGGAGTTGGATATCACATCTCATGTTATAGGAAGGGTCTCAGGTTTGGAATGGGAAGGAGTTGGATATGACATCTCTTGTTATAGGGAGGGTCTCAGGGTTTGAATGGTAAGGAGTTGGATATCACATCTCATGCTATAGGAAGGGTCTCAGGTTGGAATGGGAAGGAGTTGGATATCACATCTCATGTTATATACAGGAAGGGTCTCAGGATTGGAATGGGAAGGATTTGGATATCACATCTCTTGCTATAGGAAGGGTCTCAGGTTTTTTATTAGAAACATTGAGATATCACATCTCATGCTATAGGAAGGGTTTTAGGATTGGAATTGGAAGTATTTGGATATCACATCTCATGCTAAAGGAAGGGTCTCAGGTTTGGAAGGGGAAGGATTTGGATATCACATCTCATCCAATAGGAAGGGTCTCAGGTTTGGAATGGGAAGGAATTGGATATCACATCTCATGTTATAGGAAGGGTCTCAGGTTTTTTATTAGAAACATTGAGATATCACATCTCATGTTATAGGACGGTTCCCAGGTTTGGTATTAGAAGCATTGAGATATCACATCTCATGGTATAGGAAGGGTCTCAGGGTTGGAATGGGAAGGAGTTGGATATCACATCTCATCCAATAGGAAGGGTCTCAGGTTTGGAATGGGAAGGAATTGGATATCACATCTCATGTTATAGGAAGGATCTCAGGTTTGGTATTAGAAGCATTGAGATATCACATCTCATGCTATAGGAAGGGTCTCAGGATTGGAATGTGAAGGATTTGGATATCACATCTCATGCTAAAGGAAGGGTCTCAGGTTTGGTAGAAGCATTGAGATATCACATCTCATGCTATAGGAAGGGTCTCAGGATTTGAATGGCAAGGAGTTGGATATCACATCTCATGCCATAGGAAGGGTCTCAGGTTTGGTATAAGCATTGAGATATCACATCTCTGCTATCGGAAGGTTCTCAGGATTGGATTGGGAAGGAGTTGGATATCCCTTCCCATGCTATAGGAAGTGTCTCAGGTTGGAAGGGGAAGGAGTTGAATATCACATCTCATGTTATAGGAAGGGTCTCAGGATTGGAATGGGAAGGATTTGGATATCACATCTCTTGCTATAGGAAGGGTCTCAGGATTGGAATGGGAAGGATTTGATTATCACATCTCATGTCATAGGAAGGATCTCAGGTTTGGTATTAGAAGCATTGATATATCACATCTCATGCTATAGTAAGGGTCTCATGTTTGGAATGGGAAGGAGTTGGATATCACATATGCTATAGGAAGTGTCTCAGGTTTGGAACGGGAAGGAGTTGGATATCACATCTCATGTTATAGGAAGGGTCTCAGGTTTGGTTTAAGCATTGAGATATCACATCTCTGCTATCAGGAGTGGCTCAGGATTGGAATGGGAAGGAGTTGGATATCCCATCTCATGTTAAAGGACGGGTCTCTGGTTTGGTATTAGAATCATTGAGATATCACATCGCATGCTGTAGGAAGGGTCTAAGGATTGGAATGGGATGGACTTGGATATCACATCTCATGCTATAGGTAGGCTCTCAGGTTTGGTATAAGCATTGAGATATCACATCTCATGCTATAGGAAGGGTCTCAGGATTGGAATGGGAAGGATTTGGATATCACATCTCATGCTATAGGAAGGGTCTCAGATTTGGTATAAGCATTGAGATATCACATCTCATGCTATAGGAAGGGTCTCAGGATTGGAATGGGAAGGAGTTGTATATGACATCTCAAGCCTTAGGAAGGGTCTCAGGTTTGGTATAAGCATTGAGATATCACATCTCTGCTATCGGAAGGGTCTCAGGATTGGAATGGGAAGGAGTTGGATATCCCATCTCATGTTATAGGAAGGGTCTCAGGTTTGGTATTAGAAGCATTGAGATATCACATCTCATGCTATAGGAAGGGTCTCAGGATTGGAATGGGAAGGACTTGGATGTCACATCTCATGCTATAGGGAGGGTCTCAAGTTTGATATTAGAAGCATTGAGATAACAAATCTCATGATATCGGAAGGGTCTCAGGATTGGAATGGGAAGGAGTTGGATATCACATCTCATTATAAAGGAAGGGTCTAAGGTTTGGAAGGTGAAGGATTTGGATATCACATCTCATGTTATAGGACGGGTCTCAGGTTTGGTATTAGAAGCATTGAGATATCAAGTCTCATGGTATAAGAAGGGTCTCAGAATTGGAATGGGAAGGAGTTGGATATCACATCTCAAGCTATAGGAAGCGTCTCAGGATTGGAATGGGAAGGAGTTTGATATCACATCTCATGCCATAGTATGGGTCTCAGGTTTGGTAGAAGCATTGGGATATCACATCTCATGCTATAGGAAGGGTCTCAGGATTGGAATGGGAAGAAGTTGGATATCACATCTCAAGCTATAGGAAGGGTCTCAGGTTTGGTATAAGCATTGAGATATCACATCTCATGCTATAGGAAGGGTCTCAGGGTTGGAATGGGAAGGAGTTGTTTATGACATCTCATGCCATAGGAAGGGTCTCAGGTTTGTTATAAGCATTGAGATTTCACATCACATGCTATAGGAAGGGTCTCAGGATTGGAATGGGAAGTACTTGGATATCACATCACATGCTATAGGAAGGGTCTCAGGATTGGAATGGGAAGGACTTGGATATCACATCTCATGCTATAGGCAGGGTCTCAGGTTTGGAAAGGGAAGGAGATGGATATCACATTTCATGTTAGAGGTAGGATCTCAGGTTTGGTATTAGAAGCATTGAGATATCACATCTCATGCTATCGGAAGGATCTCAGGTTTGGTATAAGAGGCATTGAGATATCACATCTCATGCTATCATAAGGGTCTCAGGATTGGAATGGGAAGGAGTTGGATATCACATCTCATGTTATAGGAAGGATCTCAGGTTTGGTATTAGAAGCATTGAGACATCACATCTCATGCTATAGGAAGGGTCTCAGGATTGGAATGGGAAGGAGTTGGATATCACATCTCATGCTATAGGAAGGGTCTCAGGTTTGGTATAAGCATTGAGATATCACATCTCATGCTATAGGAAGGGTCTCAGGATTGGAATGGGAAGGATTTGGATATCACATCTTATGCTATAGGAAGGGTCTCAGGTTTGGTATAAGCATTGAGATATCACATCTCATGCTATAGGAAGGGTCTCAGGATTGGAATGGGAAGAAGTTGGATATCACATCTCATGCTATAGGAAGGGTCTTAGGGTTGGAATGGGAAGGAGTTGTATATGACATCTCATGCCATAGGAAGGGTCTCAGGTTTGGTATAAGCATTGAGATATCACATCACATGCTATAGGAAGGGTCTCAGGATTGGAATGGGAAGGACTTGGATATCACTTCTCATGCTATAGGCAGGGTCTCAGGTTTGGAAAGGGAAGGAGATGGATATCACATTTCATGTTAGAGGTAGGATCTCAGGTTTGGTATTAGAGGCATTGAGATATCACATCTCATGCTATCAGAAGGGTCTCAGGATTGGAATGGGAAGGAGCTGGATATCACATTTCATGCTAAAGGGAGGGTCTCAGATTTGGAAGGGGAAGGATTTGGAAATCACATCTCATATTATAGGAAGGATCTCAGGTTTGGTATTAGAAGCATTGAGATATCACATCTCATGCTATCGGAAGGATCTCAGGTTTGGTATAAGAGGCATTGAGATATCACATCTCATGCTATCATAAGGGTCTCAGGATTGGAATGGGAAGGAGTTGGATATCACATCTCATGTTATAGGAAGGATCTCAGGTTTGGTATTAGAAGCATTGAGACATTACATCTCATGCTATAGGAAGGGTCTCAGGATTGGAATGGGAAGGAGTTGGATATCACATCTCATGCTATAGGAAGGGTCTCAGGTTTGGTATAAGCATTGAGATATCACATCTCATGCTATAGGAAGGGTCTCAGGATTGGAATGGGAAGGATTTGGATATCACATCTTATGCTATAGGAAGGGTCTCAGGTTTGGTATAAGCATGGAGATGTCACTTCTCATGCTATAGGAAGGGTCTCAGGATTGGAATGGGAAGGAGTTGGATATCACATCTCATGCTATAGGAAGGGTCTCAGATTTGGTATAAGCATTGAGATATCACATCTCATGCTATAGGAAGGGTCTCAGGATTGGAATGGGAAGGAGTTGTATATGACATCTCAGGCCATAGGAAGGGTCTCAGATTTGGTATAAGCATTGAGATATCACATCTCATGATATCGGAAGGGTCTCAGGATTGGAATGGGAAGGAGTTGGATATCACATTTCATGATAAAGGAATGGTCTAAGGTTTGGAAGGGGAAGGATTTGGATATCACATCTCATGTTATAGGACGGGTCTCAGGTTTGGTATTAGAAGCATTGAGATATCAAGTCTCATGGTATAAGAAGGGTCTCAGGATTGGAATGGGAAGGAGTTTGATATCACATCTCATGCCATAGTATGGGTCTCAGGTTTGGTAGAAGTATTGGGATATCACATCTCATGCTATCGGAAGGGTATCAGTATTGGATTTGGAAGGAGTTGGATATCCCATCTCATGCTATAGGAAGGGTCTCAGGTTGGAATGGGAAGGAGTTGGATATCACATTTCATGTTATAGGAAGGATCTCAGGTTTGGTATTAGAGGCCTTGAGATATCACATCTCATGCTATAGGAAGGGTCTCAGGATTGGAATGGGAAGGAGTTGGATATCACATCTCAAGCTATAGGAAGGGTCTCAGGTTTGGTATAAGCATTGAGATATCACATCTCATGCTATAGGAAGGGTCTCAGGATTGGAATGGGAAGAAGTTGGATATCACATCGCATGCTATAGGAAGGGTCTCAGGTTTGGTATAAGCATTGAGATATCACATCTCATGCTATAGGAAGGGTCTCAGGATTGGAATGGGAAGGAGTTGTATATGCCATCTCATGCCATAGGAAGGGTCTCAGGTTTGGTATAAGCATTGAGATATCACATCACATGCTATAGGAAGGGTCTCAGGATTGGAATGGGAAGGACTTGGATATCACATATCATGCTATAGGCAGGGTCTCAGGTTTGGAAAGGGAAGGAGATGGATATCACATTTCATGTTAGAGGTAGGATCTCAGGTTTGGTATTAGAGGCATTGAGAAATCACATCTCATGCTATCAGAAGGGTCTCAGGATTGGAATGGGAAGGAGTTGGATATCACATCTCATGCTAAAGGGAGGGTCTCAGGTTTGGAAGGGGAAGGATTTGGAAATCACATCTCATATTATAGGAAGGATCTCAGGTTTGGTATTAGAAGCATTGAGATATCACATCTCATGCTATCGGAAGGATCTCAGGTTTGGTATAAGAGGCATTGAGATATCACATCTCATGCTATCATAAGGGTCTCAGGATTGGAATGGGAAGGAGTTGGATATCACATCTCATGTTATAGGAAGGATCTCAGGTTTGGTATTGGAAGCATTGAGACATCACATCTCATGCTATAGGAATGGTCTCAGGATTGGAATGGGTAGGAGTTGGATGTTACATTCTTGCTATAGGAAGGGTCTCATGTTTGGAATGGGAAGGAGTTGGATATCACATATGCTATAGGAAGTGTCTTAGGTTTGGAACGGGAAGGAGTTGGATATCACATCTCATGTTATAGGAAGGGTCTCAGGTTTGGTATAAGCATTGAGATATCACATCTCTGCTATCAGGAGTGGCTCAGGATTGGAATGGGAAGGAGTTGGATATCCCATCTCATGTTAAAGGACGGGTCTCTGGTTTGGTATTAGAATCATTGAGATATCACATCGCTGTTGGGAAAGATTTCGTAATTGTAGGGAATTTTCCTTCCATGTGGCAACCCCTAAACTTTTTGCTATTGTTTTTAACCTTGTTCTTGACTTTGCCAGAGAAGTACAGCCTTCTGCCGCACTTCTCTGGGCTTTCGCTCCTTTCTTACGGGGAAACTGACATGCCCTTAAGACAGTCAGTACCGGGGAACGCTTTTTCCCGTAGTTTCTTTTATCATGTTGCGGCTTTAGTGCAACATGACACAAGAGGGCACTGTAAGCTAAGTTACAGCTCTCTTGGGTCTCTAGCCTTCTACAGGCCCTAGATACTCTTTTAGGATGGTATTTGATCGGTGCAAGTCATTCAGGGACTGGAATGGTGGCAGCGATCGTTTTGTTTATTTTGAGCTCCTTTTGGCGTTCTGAGCACGTTTTTCGCACTGAACCCAAAATGGTGGCCTGGCTCCCAAAATGGCCAGACCACGAGGCTCCTTTGTCCTGTCCACTGACCGTCTTGCTCCCTTCACCTTCCCCAGGTCGGGCGACCCGGGGCCTTCCTTATTTGGGCATGTACTTTCCCGCGAAACGTGGTTGCTTTCACGGGCTTCTACATGTCGTTTGTGTGCCTCCAGGGTGGGGGCTGGGATGTCTGGTCCCAATACACATCCTGGGTGCCAGAGAGTCTAGGGTGGTGTGAATGCCTGGGACCACCGTGGTCCGTGATTGGTCCACGTATGGTATGTGTGTTGATGAGCGGATCTCCCATTGGCTCCCCTCCGTTTTGGCGCGAAGGGAACCGTGGATAAGAGGGAGCTGGAAACACCACTACCAGGTCGATCTCCTGAGTTCTCACGAACGAAGGAATACAGGAGCCAAGTATCCTGCAACCAAGAGGCTGGACCGAGGAATCGCTGGTGACCCGCTGAAGGAATCCTCCTTTGCACTGCTGTCGTCCTGTGAAACCCTTTCCTCCTTGGATCGAACCAGAAGGCCTGTACTGGTGCTTCGACCTTTGGAATAGCAGGAACAGCTATTCCCGGCGACTTCATCCTCTCCTGCCAAGTAAGCCTTCGGAAGTGTCTCTGGGCCATCCAGTTGACTGACCAGCTTACAAGGGAGTCCTGCTCTGTAACCGCCGCCAGGTTGTGTTGTATTCCGAGTCCTTGTCACTCTCCCACGCTTCGTACACTTGGCGTTCCCAAGTCTGAAGGGAGGAGTGTACATTTGGCTCGAATACACACGGCCGCTCCGTTGTCCTGCTGCGGCAACAAACTGTGCTGGTTTCGTCGATTGGGACGTCTTTTTGCTCTACACGACTACGAGGCGTTCCCTGCTCTTCTGAACCTGCCAGCTGCTAAAACGAACGTGGAGAAGCCTGGGTCTGCTTGCTTCGGGGACCGGTGAGTAGTTTAGCTAGGATCTGGTCGCCCTCCTGCAGTATCCCATTGCTTTTCCCTGCTGTGTAAAAACAGCACCCTTTTGGCCGTACTCGCGCTCTGCTTCTGCCCGCTGTGGAGGCTGCGCTTGAGTTACGGAACCTGTTCTCCTTCTGCTGTGCACTAACCGAACTGCCTGACTTCCTCCGAAGAGCTTCCCCTTTTGCCCGTTGGCCCCGGCGTGGCAGGAACTTTGAGCACAAGGCTCCACTCTTCGCAGGGCTCGGACTTCCATCTAGTAGGTGCCTCTGAAGGCGAACTGAGTCTAAAGCGGTATCGCACTGCCTGTTTTCCTTCCCTGGCAGGTGGACTACATATTTCGTGCTTTAAACGCTTGCGACTGTGTATTTGTATATATATTGTGTTGATATAGTATGTGTTGGTTTAATATTGTGATATTGTGATTTTCTCGCTACGGTCATTATTTTAAAGGCCTTAAAATAAATGTGTATCTATTTTTGATATAACAACTGTTTGGAGTAGTTTGTAAGCGCTCTTGCTTTGTGTGCTCATTGCGGGCTTTCAGTCACCCTCACCCCTCTTGAGACCTAGTCTTGACCGCCGCGATCGCTACCTTGATTGGTCTGGCTTGTCCAGAGGTTACCCTGTTCCAAGTAATTAGGTTGGCCTTCTGAACTTCTGCGCCACCAGGACAGAGTTCAGAAATCCGTCTTAACAAATTGGTGTACAGCGGTGGGATACGACTGAAGGTATCCAGTGTTGCGCTCGAACTAAGGCATTTCAGGTTATTCCAAACAGTACACGTAGTGAATTGTTATAGAATAACTTTAAAAAGGCCATAGTCCTATCAAACAGTATGGAAGCAAATACCTTGTTAACTTTAAATGCTTCCAAATCAGAAACATTGAAAAAGATGTGTGCGGAGAGAGGTGTTTCCTCTCAAGGCACAAAATTGGAAATGATCCAGAGAATCGTGGCGTGGCAAGAAGCGCAGCTTGACGCTATAACTTCCGAGGACAGTGCAGAAGGTGGTGGGGCTGCTCTCACTGGTAGAACCGACGGTTCTGCCGCTGCACTGATCCATCGCGACCACGAGGACAGGGAGGATGTAATGTTTAATGTTTCCTCTGCCAGTGTTGATGGGGAGGCTATGCTTGAATTCAAGAAGCAAGAGCTGCGGTTTAGGCAGCAGGAGCTTGAATTCAGCATAGCCAAACTAAAAATCGAACAGGCAGAAAAACAGAAAGACAGGGATCACCAGTTGGAACTGGCCAAGCTTCAGGTTGCAAATGGGTCCAAGGGTCCTGGACATGGGTCTGGGGCTTCCTCTCATCCACGGTTTCCAAAAGATCTGCTCAGTGTATATGAAGAAAGGAATGACATTATGGACTGGCTGAATGCGTTTGAGTATGCATGCGAGGTTCAAAAAGTTGACAGTGCTGATAAGATTGCGTGGTTGCTCAGTAGACTGCCCCATTCTGGCTGTAGTGCCATTATGGAAATGTCGAAGGCTGAGCGGGCTGATTTCGCAATGTTAAAGCAAACTCTCATTTTAAAGTTTGGGAAGACTCCGGCCCAATATTTAAAGCGTTTTCGAGAGTATAAGAAAAAGGAAGGTGGTACTTGGGTATCTTATGTCGCTGAATCCTTGAAAAACTTAACTGGCTGGGTCGAAGATTATAAGGTTTCTACCTTCGAAGGCATGATAAATCTTGTCATGCTGGAACATATTTTTGCTTCTTCTTCCCCGGAGCTTAAGCAGCATTTGGCCGATTCGAAGGAGATAGATCCTAAGAAGCTGGCCATTGCAGCAGACTTATGGGTGTCACATCGAGTGTCCCATAAGGACAAAACTCATCCTGGTAAGCAGGAGGAAGGGAAAAAGTCCAAAGATATGGAGGGTGGGGAATCTGCTAAATCTTCTTCCCATAAGGGCCACAAAAAGAAAAACAAGGGTAAGACACAAGAGAACTCACAGGGTAGTGGAGGTCAGCCTCCGAAACAGAACTCTGGTTACAATAAGCCTCCCTACGTAAACAGACCCACTGGGGCTTGTTTGTCTTGTGGAGCAACTGACCATGTGAAGGGGGATCCCCGGTGTAAGGTTAGACCTTTGGGGGTCCACTCCGCTAATCTGGCCTTCTCCTCCTACGAGGAAGAAGAGATTACAGGAGCATCCTTCTCCTCAGACTCATTTCCCAGCGGGATAGAGGCTGAGGTAGTTTTAGTGTCCCTGGGTTCCTGGGAGCCTAAAGTCGCAGAGGCTTATGCTAGGATTCCGGATAATACCAAGCACTACTTTAAAGACAGTGTGCTGATCAATGGAGTGGATACTCCAGCTCTTAGGGATAGTGGGTGCAGTCGCACTGTAGTGGATTCTACCTTGGTAGACTCAGAGGAAGTTGCCAGAGCTACTCTGATGCCCACTAAGTTGGCTGACAGCCCCCTCCGTATGTTTCCCGTGATCCCTGTAAATCTTACTTTAAATGGTACAGCAGTCAGGATTCCAGTGAGCATTCAGAGAAACGTCCCGGGAAAGGTCTTGTTAGGTAATGATCTCAGAGCTTTAGGGCTCGTAGGAGACACTGCCGAAAGACCCTACACACGGTCTCAAGCACGGGCAGCATTGGCCAAGTCCAATACGCCGCCCCAGCCGAAGGGGAAGCCCAAGGCGAAAGGAGTCTACAAGTCAAAACGAGGGAAAGAGAATATTCCCCCGAGCTCGCCTACCACTGCGGTGGAGGAAGTTGGTCAATCGCCCGGGCCTGACGAGGAGGTGGCGATGCCTGAAGTATTCGACCCCAACGATCATCCTGAACTAAAAGACTTGTTAGTTGAAGGAGGTCCTGATAGGGACGAATTCAGTAAAGGCCAACGTGAGTGCCCATCTCTGGAAGGCCTAAGGAGACAGGCCTGCTCCCAGCTTGAGGGTGAACCTCCTGGGATGCGTAGGATTTACCAGGAAGGTGGACTCCTGTATAGTGAGCCCACAGAGTCTACAGAAGGAGACCATAGGAGGTTGGTGGTTCCCCTTGCTGTTAGGCCCTTCCTCCTGCAGTTGGCGCATGAAGTTCCCATTGCTGGTCACCTCGGTATGAGGAAAACCAAGCAAAGGTTATCCATGCACTTCTACTGGCCCAAGATGGGGGAGCAAGTAGAAAGTCACTGCAGGAGTTGTGCCTCCTGCCAGTTGTCTGGTAAGCTTGGCGCGACAATCCAAGCTCCGTTGGTACCGCTCCCAGTTGTGGGGGTACCATTTGAAAGGGTAGGGATCGACATGGTTGGTCCCCTTGACCCGCAAACATCCTCAGGCAATAGGTTTATCCTGGTGCTGGTCGACCATGCAACCAGGTATCCTGAGGCCGTCCCATTTACAACTGTAACTGCCAAGCCAGTTGCAGAAGCTTTACTCGGCATGTTTACTAGGGTTGGCTTCCCTAAAGAAGTTGTGTCGGATCATGGCAGCAACTTTATGTCGAAGTATAGGCAGGCTATGTGGAAAGAATGTGGGGTCACCTACAGGTTCTCTTCTGCATACCACCCCCAGACCAATGGTCTGGGGGGGCGTTTCGACAGGACGTTAACGAGCATGATTGGGGCTCTGGAGGAGCCCCAGAGAAGAAAATGGGATCTTCTTGTTTCATGCTTACTGTTTGCCTACCGAGAGGTACCACAGGAGGGTGTTGGCTACAGCCCCTTCAAACTTCTGTTTGGTCATCCCGTACGGGGACCCTTAGCCATTGTCAAGGAGGGATGGGAGATGCCCACTCCCCCTGTTACTACCAATGTAGTTGATTATGTGCTAGGGTTCAGAAAACGGATGGTACTTCTGATGGGCTTGGCTAGTGATAAATTGAAGGCAGGGCAAGCGCTGGTGAAACCTTGGTACGACCAGAAAGCTTCCCTCATCAACTTTACACTTGGTCAGCAAGTCCTGATCATGAATCCCATAAGGCCTCGAGCTTTACAGGACAATTGGTCAGGCCCTTACCCAGTGGTGGAGCCCCTGGGTGAGGTTAACTATTCAGTGGACCTTGGAAGGCCTGGAAAGGCTCCCAAAGTGTTTCACATGAATAGGCTGAAGGCTTTCGTCCCAAGCGGCGAAATCGCAGCACTGCTATTGGCTTCAGACGTTGAGGAAGAGGAGTCTGAACCTCTCCCCGACCTGTTCCAAAGCAGTCCTTCAGAGAGCTCTTTTGAGGGTGTCCGCGTGGCCCCTCACCAAAATGGACAAGGCTCAGTGGTTTACCTTGGACATGAAGTAGGTGGAGGGAGGAGACAGCCTCTACTCAGTCAGGTACAAGCAGTACAAGACTGGCCTACCCCCACTACGCAAACCCAAGTGAGAGCCTTTTTAGGACTCACGGGGTATTACCGCACTTTTGTGGCAGACTATGGCACCATAGCTGCTCCTCTGACTGCCCTCACAACTCCGAAGAAACCCAAGAAGGTAACTTGGACCGACGAGTGTGAGAAGGCCTTCAATGGCTTAAAAGACTCCTTGTGCCAGGCCCCTGTCCTTAGGGCCCCGGATTATCAAAGACCTTTTATCGTGCAGACGGATGCCTCTGACACTGGGATAGGAGCTGTACTATCACAAGTAGATGAGAAGGGTAAGGAACACCCTATCGGTTTTATTAGTCGCCAGCTTAAGGACAGAGAGCTCAGATGGTCCACGGTAGAGAAAGAATGTTTCTCTGTTGTGTGGGCCCTAAGGAAGCTGAGGCCCTACCTCTAAGGGACCCACTTCACTGTGCAGACTGACGATAAGCCGTTAAAGTGGCTAATGAACATGAAGGGGGAGAATCCAAAGTTGCTTAGGTGGTCCATAAGTCTACAAGGCTTCGACTTCACTATTGAGCATAGGCCAGGTGTCCAACATAGCAATGCTGATGGGTTGTCCAGAATGTTTAACCGACCTGAACAAGAGACTCATCCAGGGGTGGATTAGTTCCCCCTGTCCATAGTCTGGGAGGGGCGAGTGTTAGGAAAGATTTCGTAATTGTAGGGAATTTTCCTTCCATGTGGCAACCCCTAAACTTTTTGCTATTGTTTTTAACCTTGTTCTTGACTTTGCCAGAGAAGTACAGCCTTCTGCCGCACTTCTCTGGGCTTTCGCTCCTTTCTTACGGGGAAACTGACATGCCCTTAAGACAGTCAGTACCGGGGAACGCTGTTTCCCGTAGTTTCTTTTATCATGTTGCGGCTTTAGTGCAATATGACACAAGAGGGCACTGTAAGCTAAGTTACAGCTCTCTTGGGTCTCTAGCCTTCTACAGGCCCTAGATACTCTTTTAGGATGGTATTTGATCGGTGCAAGTCATTCAGGGACTGGAATGGTGGCAGCGATCGTTTTGCTTATTTTGAGCTCCTTTTGGCGTTCTGAGCACGTTTTTCGCACTGAACCCAAAATGGTGGCCTGGCTCCCAAAATGGCCAGACCACGAGGCTCCTTTGTCCTGTCCACTGACCGTCTTGCTCCCTTCACCTTCCCCAGGTCGGGCGACCCGGGGCCTTCCTTATTTGGGCATGTACTTTCCCGCGAAACGTGGTTGCTTTCGCGGGCTTCTACATGTCGTTTGTGTGCCTCCAGGGTGGGGGCTGGGATGTCTGGTCCCAATACACATCCTGGGTGCCAGAGAGTCTAGGGTGGTGTGAATGCCTGGGACCACCGTGGTCCGTGATTGGTCCACGTATGGTATGTGTGTTGATGAGCGGATCTCCCATTTGCTCCCCTCCGTTTTGGCGCGAAGGGAACCGTGGATAAGAGGGAGCTGGAAACACCACTACCAGGTCGATCTCCTGAGTTCTCACGAACGAAGGAATACAGGAGCCAAGTATCCTGCAACCAAGAGGCTGGACCGAGGAATCGCTGGTGACCCGCTGAAGGAATCCTCCTTTGCACTGCTGTCGTCCTGTGAAACCCTTTCCTCCTTGGATCGAACCAGAAGGCCTGTACTGGTGCTTCGACCTTTGGAATAGCAGGAACAGCTATTCCCGGCGACTTCATCCTCTCCTGCCAAGTAAGCCTTCGGAAGTGTCTCTGGGCCATCCAGTTGACTGACCAGCTTACAAGGGAGTCCTGCTCTGTAACCGCCGCCAGGTTGTGTTGTATTCCGAGTCCTTGTCACTCTCCCACGCTTCGTACACTTGGCGTTCCCAAGTCTGAAGGGAGGAGTGTACATTTGGCTCGAATACACACGGCCGCTCCGTTGTCCTGCTGCGGCAACAAACTGTGCTGGTTTCGTCGATTGGGACGTCTTTTTGCTCTACACGACTACGAGGCGTTCCCTGCTCTTCTGAACCTGCCAGCTGCTGATACGAACGTGGAGAAGCCTGGGTCTGCTTGCTTCGGGGACCGGTGAGTAGTTTAGCTAGGATCTGGTCGCCCTCCTGCAGTATCCCATTGCTTTTCCCTGCTGTGTAAAAACAGCACCCTTTTGGCCGTACTCGCGCTCTGCTTCTGCCCGCTGTGGAGGCTGCGCTTGAGTTACGGAACCTGTTCTCCTTCTGCTGTGCACTAACCCGAACTGCCTGACTTCCTCCGAAGAGCTTCCCCTTTTGCCCGTTGGCACCGGCGTGGCACGTACTTTGAGCACAAGGCTCCACTCTTCGCAGGGCTCGGACTTCCATCTAGTAGGTGCCTCTGAAGGCGAACTGAGTCTAAAGCGGTATCGCACTGCCTGTTTTCCTTCCCTGGCAGGTGGACTACATATTTCGTGCTTTAAACGCTTGCGACTGTGTATTTGTATATATATTGTGTTGATATGGTATGTGTTGGTTTAATATTGTGATATTGTGATTTTCTCGCTACGGTCATTATTTTAAAGGCCTTAAAATAAATGTGTATCTATTTTTGATATAACAACTGTTTGGAGTAGTTTGTAAGCGCTCTTGCTTTGTGTGCTCATTGCAGGCTTTCAGTCACCCTCACCCCTCTTGAGACCTAGTCTTGACCGCCGCGATCGCTACCTTGATTGGTCTGGCTTGTCCAGAGGTTACCCTGTTCCAAGTAATTAGGTTGGCCTTCTGAACTTCTGCGCCACCAGGACAGAGTTCAGAAATCCGTCTTAACAATCGCATGCTGTAGGAAGGGTCTAAGGATTGGAATGGGATGGACTTGGATATCACATCTCATGCTATAGGTAGGCTCAGGTTTGGTATAAGCATTGAGATATCACATCTCATGCTATAGGAAGGGTCTCATGATTGGAATGGGAAGGATTTGGATATCACATCTCATGCTATAGGAAGGGTCTCAGGTTTGGTATAAACATGGAGATATCACTTCTCATGCTATAGGAAGGGTCTCAGAATTGGAATGGGAAGGTGTTGGATATCACATCTCATGCTATAGGAAGGGTCTCAGATTTGGTATAAGCATTGAGATATCACATCTCATGCTATAGGAAGGGTCTCAGGATTGCAATGGGAAGGAGTTGTATATGACATCTCAGGCCTTAAGAAGGGTCTCAGGTTTGGTATAAGCATTGAGATATCACATCTCTGCTATCGGAAGGGTCTCAGGATTGGAATGGGAAGGAGTTGGATATCCCATCTCATGTTATAGGAAGGGTCTCAGGTTTGGTATTAGAAGCATTGAGATATCACATCTCATGCTATAGGAAGGGTCTCAGGATTGGAATGGGAAGGACTTGGATGTCACATCTCATGCTATAGGGAGGGTCTCAAGTTTGATATTAGAAGCATTGAGATAACAAATCTCATGATATCGGAAGGGTCTCAGGATTGGAATGGAAAGGAGTTGGATATCACATCTCATTATAAAGGAAGGGTCTAAGGTTTGGAAGGGGAAGGATTTGGATATCACATCTCATGTTATAGGACGGGTCTCAGGTTTGGTATTAGAAGCATTGAGATATCAAGTGTCATGGTATAAGAAGGGTCTCAGAATTGGAATGGGAAGGAGTTGGATATCACATCTCAAGCTATAGGAAGCGTCTCAGGATTGGAATGGGAAGGAGTTTGATATCACATCTCATGCCATAGTATGGGTCTCAGGTTTGGTAGAAGCATTGGGATATCACATCTCATGCTATCGGAAGGGTATCAGTATTGGATTTGGAAGGAGTTGGATATCCCATCTCATGCTATAGGAAGGGTCTCAGGTTAGAATGGGAAGGAGTTGGATATCACATTTCATGTTATAGGAAGGGTCTCAGGATTGGAATGGGAAGGACTTGGATATCATATCTCATGCTATAGGAAGGCTCTCAGGTTTGGAAGGGGAAGGAGTTGGATATCACATTTCATGTTAGAGGAAGGATCTCAGGTTTGGTATTAGAGGCCTTGAGATATCACATCTCATGCTATAGGAAGGGTCTCAGGATTGGAATGGGAAGGAGTTGGATATCACATCTCAAGCTATAGGAAGGGTCTCAGGTTTGGTATAAGCATTGAGATATCACATCTCATGCTATAGGAAGGGTCTCAGGATTGGAATGGGAAGAAGTTGGATATCACATCTCATGCTATAGGAAGGGTCTCAGGTTTGGTATAAGCATTGAGATATCACATCTCATGCTATAGGAAGGGTCTCAGGGTTGGAATGGGAAGGAGTTGTATATGACATCTCATGCCATAGGAAGGGTCTCAGGTTTGGTATAAGCATTGAGATATCACATCACATGCTATAGGAAGGGTCTCAGGATTGGAATGGGAAGGAGTTGGATATCACATCTCATGCTATAGGCAGGGTCTCAGGTTTGGAAAGGGAAGGAGATGGATATCACATTTCATGTTAGAGGTAGGATCTCAGGTTTGGTATTAGAGGCATTGAGATATCACATCTCATGCTATCAGAAGGGTCTCAGGATTGGAATGGGAAGGAGTTGGATATCACATTTCATGCTAAAGGGAGGGTCTCAGGTTTGGAAGGGGAAGGATTTGGAAATCACATCTCATATTATAGGAAGGATCTCAGGTTTGGTATTAGAAGCATTGAGATATCACATCTCATGCTATCGGAAGGATCTCAGGTTTGGTATAAGAGGCATTGAGATATCACATCTCATGCTATCATAAGGGTCTCAGGATTGGAATGGGAAGGAGTTGGATATCACATCTCATGTTATATGAAGGATCTCAGGTTTGGTATTAGAAGCATTGAGACATCACATCTCATGCTATAGGAAGGGTCTCAGGATTGGAATGGGAAGGAGTTGGATATCACATCTCATGCTATAGGAAGGGTCTCTGGTTTGCTATAAGCATTGAGATATCACATCTCATGCTATAGGAAGGGTCTCAGGATTGGAATGGGAAGGAGTTGTATATGACATCTCATGCCGTAGGAAGGGTCTCAGGTTTGGTATAAGCATTGAGATATCACATCTCTGCTATCGGAAAGGTCTCAGGATTGGAATGGGAAGGAGTTGGATATCCCATCTCATGTTATAGGAAGAGTCTCAGGTTTGGTATTAGAAGCATTGAGATATCACATCTCATGCTATAGGAAGTGTCTCAGGATTGGAATGGGAAGGACTTGGATATCACATCTCATGCTATAGGGAGGATCTCACGTTTGATATTAGAAGCATTGAGATATCACATCTCATGCTATAGGAAGGGTCTCAGGATTGGAATGGGAAGGAGTTGGATATCACATCTCATGCTATAGGATGGGTCTCAGGTTTGGTATAAGCAGTGAGATATCACATCTCATGCTATAGGAAGTGTCTCAGGATTGGAATGGGAAGGAGTTGGATATCACATCTCATGTTATAGGAAGGATCTCAGGTTTGGTATAAGCATTGAGATATCACATCTCTGCTATCGGAAGGGTCTCAGGATTGGAATGGGAAGGAGTTGGATATTCCCATCTCATGTTATAGGAAGGGTCTCAGGTTTGGTATTAGAAGCATTGAGACATCACATCTCATGCTATAGGAAGGGTCTCAGGATTGGAATGGGAAGGACTTGGATATCACATCTCATGCTATAGGGAGGGTCTCAAGTTTGATATTAGAAGCATTGAGATATCACATCTCATGATATCGGAAGGGTCTCAGGATTGGAATGGGAAGGAGTTGGATATCACATCTCATGATAAAGGAAGGGTCTAAGGTTTGGAAGGGGAAGGATTTGGATATCACATCTCATGTTATAGGGCGGGTCTCAGGTTTGGTATTAGAAGCATTGAGATATCAAGTCTCATGGTATAGGAAGGGTCTCAGAATTAGAATGGGAAGGAGTTGGATATCACATCTCAAGCTATAGGAAGGGTCTCAGGATTGGAATGGGAAGGAGTTTGATATCACATCTCATGCCATAGTATGGGTCTCAGGTTTGGTATAAGCATTGGGATATCACATCTCATGCTATCGGAAGGGTATCAGGATTGGATTTGGAAGGAGTTGGATATCCCATCTCATGCTATAGAAAGGGTCTCAGGTTGGAATGGGAAGGAGTTGGATATCACATCTCATGTTATAGGAAGGGTCTCAGGATTGGAATGGGAAGGACTTGGATATCACATCTCATGCTATAGGAAGGCTCTCAGGTTTGGAAGGGGAAAGAGTTGGATATCACATTTCATGTTAGAGGTAGGATCTCAGGTTTGGTATTAGAGGCATTGAGATATCACATCTCATGCTATCAGAAGGGTCTCAGGATTGGAATGGGAATGAGTTGGATATCACATTTCATGCTAAAGGGAGGGTCTCAGGTTTGGAAGGGGAAGGATTTGGATATCACATCTCATGTTATAAGAAGGAGCTCAGGTTTGGTATTAGAAGCATTGAGATATCACATCTCATGCTATCGGAAGGATCTCAGGTTTGGTATTAGAAGCATTGAGATATCACATCTCATGCTATCAGAAGGGTCTCAGGATTGGAATGGGAAGGAGTTGGATATCACATCTCATGCTAAAGGGAGGGTCTCAGGTTTGGAAGGGGAAGGATTTGGATATCACATCTCATGTTATCGGAAGGATCTCAGGTTTGGTATTAGAAGTATTGAGATATCACATCTCATGCTATAGGAAGGGTCTCAGGATTGGAATGGGAAGGAGTTGGATATCACATCTCAAGCTATAGGAAGGGTCTCAGGTTTGGTATAAGCATTGAGATATCACATGACATGCTATAGGAAGGGTCTCAGGATTGGAATGGGAAGGTGTTGTATATGACATCTCATGCCATAGGAAGGGTCTCAGGTTTGGTATAAGCATTGAGATATCACATCACATGCTATAGGAAGGGTCTCAGGATTGGAATGGGAAGGACTTGGAAATCACATCTCATGCTATAGGCAGGGTCTCAGGTTTGGAAAGGGAAGGAGTTGGATATCACATTTCATGTTAGAGGTAGGATATCAGGTTTGGTATTAGAGGCATTGAGATATCACATCTCATGCTATCAGAAGGGTCTCAGGATTGGAATGGGAAGGAGTTGGATATCACATCTCATGCTAAAGGGAGAGTCTCAGGTTTGGAAGGGGAAGGATTTGGATATCACATCTCATGTTATAGGAAGGATCTCAGGTTTGGTATTAGAGGCATTGAGATATCACATCTCATGCTATCATAAGGGTCTCAGGATTGGAATGGGAAGGAGTTGGATATCACATCTCATGCTAAAGGGAGGGTCTCAGGTTTGGAAGGGGAAGAATTTGGATATCACATCACATGTTATAGGAAGGATCTCAGGTTTGGTATTAGAAGCATTGAGATATCACATCTCATGCTATCGGAAGGGTCTCAGGATTGGAATGGGAAGGAGTTGGATATCACATCTCATGCTATAGGAAGGGTCTCAGGTTTGGAACGGGAAGGAGTTGGATATCACATCTCGTGTTATAGGAAGAGTCTCAGGTTTGGTATAAGCATTGAGATATCACATCTCTGCAATCGGAAATGTCTCAGGATTGGATGGGAAGGAGTTGGATATCACATCTCATGCTATAGGAAGGGTCTCAGGTTTGGAACGGGAAGGAGTTGGATATCACATCTCATGCTATAGGAAGGCTCTCAGGTTTGGAAGGGGAAAGAGTTGGATATCACATTTCATGTTAGAGGTAGGATCTCAGGTTTGGTATTAGAGGCATTGAGATATCACATCTCATGCTATCAGAAGGGTCTCAGGATTGGAATGGGAAGGAGTTGGATATCACATCTCATGCTAAAGGGAGGGTCTCAGGTTTGGAAGGGGAAGGATTTGCATATCACATCTCATGTTATAAGAAGGAGCTCAGGTTTGGTATTAGAAGCATTGAGATATCACATCTCATGCTATCGGAAGGATCTCAGGTTTGGTATTAGAAGCATTGAGATATCACATCTCATGCTATCAGAAGGGTCTCAGGATTGGAATGGGAAGGAGTTGGATATCACATCTCATGCTAAAGGGAGGGTCTCAGGTTTGGAAGGGGAAGGATTTGGATATCACATCTCATGTTATCGGAAGGATCTCAGGTTTGGTATTAGAAGTATTGAGATATCACATCTCATACTATAGGAAGGGTCTCAGGATTGGAATGGGAAGGAGTTGGATATCACATCTCAAGCTATAGGAAGGGTCTCAGGTTTGGTATAAGCATTGAGATATCACATCACATGCTATAGGAAGGGTCTCAGGATTGGAATGGGAAGGAGTTGTATATGACATCTCATGCCATAGGAAGGGTCTCAGGTTTGGTATAAGCATTGAGATATCACATCACATGCTATAGGAAGGGTCTCAGGATTGGAATGGGAAGGACTTGGATATCACATCTCATGCTATAGGCAGGGTCTCAGGTTTGGAAAGGGAAGGAGTTGGATATCACATTTCATGTTAGAGGTAGGATATCAGGTTTGGTATTAGAGGCATTGAGATATCACATCTCATGCTATCAGAAGGGTCTCAGGATTGGAATGGGAAGGAGTTGGATATCACATCTCATGCTAAAGGGAGGGCCTCAGGTTTGGAAGGGGAAGGATTTGGATATCACATCTCATGTTATAGGAAGGATCTCAGGTTTGGTATTAGAGGCATTGAGATATCACATCTCATGCTATCATAAGGGTCTCAGGATTGGAATGGGAAGGAGTTGGATATCACATCTCATGCTAAAGGGAGGGTCTCAGGTTTGGAAGGGGAAGAATTTGGATATCACATCACATGTTATAGGAAGGATCTCAGGTTTGGTATTAGAAGCATTGAGATATCACATCTCATGCTATCGGAAGGGTCTCAGGATTGGAATGGGAAGGAGTTGGATATCACATCTCATGCTATAGGAAGGGTCTCAGGTTTGGAACGGGAAGGAGTTGGATATCACATCTCATGTTATAGGAAGAGTCTCAGGTTTGGTATAAGCATTGAGATATCACATCTCTGCAATCGGAAATGTCTCAGGATTGGGATGGGAAGGAGTTGGATATCACATCTCATGCTATAGGAAGGGTCTCAGGTTTGGAATGGGAAGGAGTTGGATATTGTTAAGACGGATTTCTGAACTCTGTCCTGGTGGCGCAGAAGTTCAGATGGCCAACCTAATTTCTTGGAACAGGGTAACCTCTGGACAAGCCAGACCAATCAAGGTAGCGATCGCGGCGGTCAAGACTAGGTCTCAAGAGAGGTGAGGGTGACTGAAAGCCCGCAATGAGCACACAAAGCAAGGACACTTACAAACTACTCCAAACAGGTGCTATATTAAAAATATATACACATTTATTCCAAGGCCTTTAAAACAATGACCGTAGCGAGAAATCACAATACAACTCTAGTAAACCAACACATACCATACCAATACAATATATATACAAATACAAACAAGTCTCAAGCGTTAGATGCACGAAATGTGTAGTCCACCTAAAAGGGAAGGAAAACAGGCAGTGCGAAATAATGCTTAGACCCAGTCCGCCTTCAGAGGCACCTAACTAAAAGGAAGTCCGAGCCCTACGAAGAGTGGAGCCTTGTGCTCAAAAGTACCTGCACACGCTGGTGCCAACGGGCAAAAGGGGAGTCTCTTCGAGGGAGATCAGGCAGTTCAGTTTAGTGCACAAACGAAGAAGAACAGTGTTCCGCGACTCAAGGGCAGAAGCAGAGCGCGAGTACGGAAAGGCATGCTGTTTTGACACAGCGGAGAAAAGCTATGGGTTCCTGCAGGAGGGCGACCAGTTCCTAGCTATGCTACTCACCGGTCCCCGATGCAAGCAGACCCAGGCTTCTCCGCGTCAGTTTCAGTCGCTGGCAGGTTCAGAAGAGCAGGGGATGTCTCGTCGTCGTGTTGAGTCTGCAGCAGCAGAGTTGAGTAAAAGACGTCCCAAACGAAGGAACCCGCACAGTTTGTTACCACAGCAGGGCAACGGAGCGGCCGTGTGTATCTGAGCCAAATGTACACTACTCACTTCAGACCTGGGAACGCCAAGTGTACGAATCGTGTGAGAGTGACAAGGACTCGATATACTACACAACCTGGTGGCAGTTACAGAGCAAGACTCCTGTGTAGGCTGGTCAGTCTGCTGGATGGGCCAGAGACGCTTCCGAAGGCTTACTAGCAGGAGCTGGTGAAGATGCCGAGAATAGCTGTCCCCGCTATTCCAAGGGTCGAAGTACTAGTACAGGCCTTCTGGTTCGATCAAAGGTGAAAAGGGTTTCACAAGGCGACAGCAGTGCAGAGGAGCAGTCCTTCAGCGGGTCACCAGCGATTCCTCGGTTCAGCCTCTTGGTTGCAGGATACTTGGCTCCTGTATTCCTTCGTTCGTGAGAACTCAGGAGATCGACATGGTAGTGGTGTTTCCAGCCCCCTCTTATCCACGGTTCCCTTCGTGCCAAAACGGTGGGGACCCAATGGGAGATCCGCTCATCAACACTCACACCATTCGTGGACCTATCACGGACCACGGTGCTCCCAGGCATTCACACGGGACCAGACATCCCAGCCCACATCCTGGAGGCACACACAAGACATGTAGAAGCCCGCGAAAGCATCCGTGTTTCGCGGGAAAGTACATGCCCAAATAAGGAAGGCCCCGGGTCGGCTCGACCTGGGGAAGGTGAAGGGAGCAAGACGGTCAGCGGACAGGATAAAGGAGCCTCGTGGTCTGGCCAATTTTGGGAGCCAGGCCATCATTTTGGGTTAAGTGCGAGAAACGCGCTTAGAACGCCAAAAGGAGCTCAAAACACAAGAAACGATCGCTGCCACCATTCACCGTCCGTGAATCACTTGCACCGATCAGTTACAATCCTGAAAGAGTATCTAGGGCCTGTAGAAGGCTAGAATCCCAAGAGAGCAGTAACTTAGCTTACAGTGCCCTCTTGTGTCATGTTGCACGAAAGCCGCAACATGATAAAAGAAACTACGGAAAACAGCGTTTCCCGGTACTGACTGTCTTGAGGCCATGCAAGTTTCCCCGTAAGAAAGGAGCGAAAGCCCAGAGGAGTGCGGCAGAAGGCTGCACTTCTCTGGCAAAGTCGAGAACAAGGTGAAAAACAACAGCAAAAAGTTTAGGGGTTGCCACATGGAAGGAAAATTACCTACAATTACGAAATCTTTCCTAACAGATATCACATCTCATGTTATAGGAAGAGTCTCAGGTTTGGTATAAGCATTGAGATATCACATCTCTGCAATCGGAAGTGTCTCAGGATTGGGATGGGAAGGAGTTGGATATCCCATCTCATGTTATAGGACGGGTCTCAGGATTGTTATTAGAATCATTGAGATATCATATATATTGCATGCTGTAGGAAGGGTCTAAGGATTGGAATGGGAAGGACTTGGATATCACATCTCATGCTATGGATAGGCTCTCAGGTTTGGAAAGGGAAGGAGTTGGATATCACATTTCATGTTAGAGGAAGGATCTCAGGTTTGGTATTAGAGGCATTGAGATATCACATCTCATGCTATAGGAAGGGTCTCAGGATTGGAATGGGAAGGAGTTGGATATCACATCTCATGCTATAGGAAGGGTCTCAGGTTTGGTATAAGCATTGAGATATCACATCTCATGCTATAGGAAGGGTCTCAGGATTGGAATGGGAAGGAGTTGGATATCACATCTCATGCTATAGGAAGGGTCTCAGGTTTGGTATAAGCATTGAGATATCACATCTCATGCTAAAGGGAGGGTCTCAGGTTTGGAAGGGGAAGGATTTGGATATCACATCTCATGTTATAAGAAGGAGCTCAGGTTTGGTATTAGAAGCATTGAGATATCACATCTCATGCTATCGGAAGGATCTCAGGTTTGGTATTAGAAGCATTGAGATATCACATCTCATGCTATCAGAAGGGTCTCAGGATTGGAATGGGAAGGAGTTGGATATCACATCTCATGCTAAAGGGAGGGTCTCAGGTTTGGAAGGGGAAGGATTTGGATATCACATCTCATGTTATCGGAAGGATCTCAGGTTTGGTATTAGAAGTATTGAGATATCACATCTCATGCTATAGGAAGGGTCTCAGGATTGGAATGGGAAGGAGTTGGATATCACATCTCAAGCTATAGGAAGGGTCTCAGGTTTGGTATAAGCATTGAGATATCACATGACATGCTATAGGAAGGGTCTCAGGATTGGAATGGGAAGGTGTTGTATATGACATCTCATGCCATAGGAAGGGTCTCAGGTTTGGTATAAGCATTGAGATATCACATCACATGCTATAGGAAGGGTCTCAGGATTGGAATGGGAAGGACTTGGAAATCACATCTCATGCTATAGGCAGGGTCTCAGGTTTGGAAAGGGAAGGAGTTGGATATCACATTTCATGTTAGAGGTAGGATATCAGGTTTGGTATTAGAGGCATTGAGATATCACATCTCATGCTATCAGAAGGGTCTCAGGATTGGAATGGGAAGGAGTTGGATATCACATCTCATGCTAAAGGGAGAGTCTCAGGTTTGGAAGGGGAAGGATTTGGATATCACATCTCATGTTATAGGAAGGATCTCAGGTTTGGTATTAGAGGCATTGAGATATCACATCTCATGCTATCATAAGGGTCTCAGGATTGGAATGGGAAGGAGTTGGATATCACATCTCATGCTAAAGGGAGGGTCTCAGGTTTGGAAGGGGAAGAATTTGGATATCACATCACATGTTATAGGAAGGATCTCAGGTTTGGTATTAGAAGCATTGAGATATCACATCTCATGCTATCGGAAGGGTCTCAGGATTGGAATGGGAAGGAGTTGGATATCACATCTCATGCTATAGGAAGGGTCTCAGGTTTGGAACGGGAAGGAGTTGGATATCACATCTCGTGTTATAGGAAGAGTCTCAGGTTTGGTATAAGCATTGAGATATCACATCTCTGCAATCGGAAATGTCTCAGGATTGGATGGGAAGGAGTTGGATATCACATCTCATGCTATAGGAAGGGTCTCAGGTTTGGAACGGGAAGGAGTTGGATATCACATCTCATGCTATAGGAAGGCTCTCAGGTTTGGAAGGGGAAAGAGTTGGATATCACATTTCATGTTAGAGGTAGGATCTCAGGTTTGGTATTAGAGGCATTGAGATATCACATCTCATGCTATCAGAAGGGTCTCAGGATTGGAATGGGAAGGAGTTGGATATCACATCTCATGCTAAAGGGAGGGTCTCAGGTTTGGAAGGGGAAGGATTTGCATATCACATCTCATGTTATAAGAAGGAGCTCAGGTTTGGTATTAGAAGCATTGAGATATCACATCTCATGCTATCGGAAGGATCTCAGGTTTGGTATTAGAAGCATTGAGATATCACATCTCATGCTATCAGAAGGGTCTCAGGATTGGAATGGGAAGGAGTTGGATATCACATCTCATGCTAAAGGGAGGGTCTCAGGTTTGGAAGGGGAAGGATTTGGATATCACATCTCATGTTATCGGAAGGATCTCAGGTTTGGTATTAGAAGTATTGAGATATCACATCTCATACTATAGGAAGGGTCTCAGGATTGGAATGGGAAGGAGTTGGATATCACATCTCAAGCTATAGGAAGGGTCTCAGGTTTGGTATAAGCATTGAGATATCACATCACATGCTATAGGAAGGGTCTCAGGATTGGAATGGGAAGGAGTTGTATATGACATCTCATGCCATAGGAAGGGTCTCAGGTTTGGTATAAGCATTGAGATATCACATCACATGCTATAGGAAGGGTCTCAGGATTGGAATGGGAAGGACTTGGATATCACATCTCATGCTATAGGCAGGGTCTCAGGTTTGGAAAGGGAAGGAGTTGGATATCACATTTCATGTTAGAGGTAGGATATCAGGTTTGGTATTAGAGGCATTGAGATATCACATCTCATGCTATCAGAAGGGTCTCAGGATTGGAATGGGAAGGAGTTGGATATCACATCTCATGCTAAAGGGAGGGCCTCAGGTTTGGAAGGGGAAGGATTTGGATATCACATCTCATGTTATAGGAAGGATCTCAGGTTTGGTATTAGAGGCATTGAGATATCACATCTCATGCTATCATAAGGGTCTCAGGATTGGAATGGGAAGGAGTTGGATATCACATCTCATGCTAAAGGGAGGGTCTCAGGTTTGGAAGGGGAAGAATTTGGATATCACATCACATGTTATAGGAAGGATCTCAGGTTTGGTATTAGAAGCATTGAGATATCACATCTCATGCTATCGGAAGGGTCTCAGGATTGGAATGGGAAGGAGTTGGATATCACATCTCATGCTATAGGAAGGGTCTCAGGTTTGGAACGGGAAGGAGTTGGATATCACATCTCATGTTATAGGAAGAGTCTCAGGTTTGGTATAAGCATTGAGATATCACATCTCTGCAATCGGAAATGTCTCAGGATTGGGATGGGAAGGAGTTGGATATCACATCTCATGCTATAGGAAGGGTCTCAGGTTTGGAATGGGAAGGAGTTGGATATTGTTAAGACGGATTTCTGAACTCTGTCCTGGTGGCGCAGAAGTTCAGATGGCCAACCTAATTTCTTGGAACAGGGTAACCTCTGGACAAGCCAGACCAATCAAGGTAGCGATCGCGGCGGTCAAGACTAGGTCTCAAGAGAGGTGAGGGTGACTGAAAGCCCGCAATGAGCACACAAAGCAAGGACACTTACAAACTACTCCAAACAGGTGCTATATTAAAAATATATACACATTTATTCCAAGGCCTTTAAAACAATGACCGTAGCGAGAAATCACAATACAACTCTAGTAAACCAACACATACCATACCAATACAATATATATACAAATACAAACAAGTCTCAAGCGTTAGATGCACGAAATGTGTAGTCCACCTAAAAGGGAAGGAAAACAGGCAGTGCGAAATAATGCTTAGACCCAGTCCGCCTTCAGAGGCACCTAACTAAAAGGAAGTCCGAGCCCTACGAAGAGTGGAGCCTTGTGCTCAAAAGTACCTGCACACGCTGGTGCCAACGGGCAAAAGGGGAGTCTCTTCGAGGGAGATCAGGCAGTTCAGTTTAGTGCACAAACGAAGAAGAACAGTGTTCCGCGACTCAAGGGCAGAAGCAGAGCGCGAGTACGGAAAGGCATGCTGTTTTGACACAGCGGAGAAAAGCTATGGGTTCCTGCAGGAGGGCGACCAGTTCCTAGCTATGCTACTCACCGGTCCCCGATGCAAGCAGACCCAGGCTTCTCCGCGTCAGTTTCAGTCGCTGGCAGGTTCAGAAGAGCAGGGGATGTCTCGTCGTCGTGTTGAGTCTGCAGCAGCAGAGTTGAGTAAAAGACGTCCCAAACGAAGGAACCCGCACAGTTTGTTACCACAGCAGGGCAACGGAGCGGCCGTGTGTATCTGAGCCAAATGTACACTACTCACTTCAGACCTGGGAACGCCAAGTGTACGAATCGTGTGAGAGTGACAAGGACTCGATATACTACACAACCTGGTGGCAGTTACAGAGCAAGACTCCTGTGTAGGCTGGTCAGTCTGCTGGATGGGCCAGAGACGCTTCCGAAGGCTTACTAGCAGGAGCTGGTGAAGATGCCGAGAATAGCTGTCCCCGCTATTCCAAGGGTCGAAGTACTAGTACAGGCCTTCTGGTTCGATCAAAGGTGAAAAGGGTTTCACAAGGCGACAGCAGTGCAGAGGAGCAGTCCTTCAGCGGGTCACCAGCGATTCCTCGGTTCAGCCTCTTGGTTGCAGGATACTTGGCTCCTGTATTCCTTCGTTCGTGAGAACTCAGGAGATCGACATGGTAGTGGTGTTTCCAGCCCCCTCTTATCCACGGTTCCCTTCGTGCCAAAACGGTGGGGACCCAATGGGAGATCCGCTCATCAACACTCACACCATTCGTGGACCTATCACGGACCACGGTGCTCCCAGGCATTCACACGGGACCAGACATCCCAGCCCACATCCTGGAGGCACACACAAGACATGTAGAAGCCCGCGAAAGCATCCGTGTTTCGCGGGAAAGTACATGCCCAAATAAGGAAGGCCCCGGGTCGGCTCGACCTGGGGAAGGTGAAGGGAGCAAGACGGTCAGCGGACAGGATAAAGGAGCCTCGTGGTCTGGCCAATTTTGGGAGCCAGGCCATCATTTTGGGTTAAGTGCGAGAAACGCGCTTAGAACGCCAAAAGGAGCTCAAAACACAAGAAACGATCGCTGCCACCATTCACCGTCCGTGAATCACTTGCACCGATCAGTTACAATCCTGAAAGAGTATCTAGGGCCTGTAGAAGGCTAGAATCCCAAGAGAGCAGTAACTTAGCTTACAGTGCCCTCTTGTGTCATGTTGCACGAAAGCCGCAACATGATAAAAGAAACTACGGAAAACAGCGTTTCCCGGTACTGACTGTCTTGAGGCCATGCAAGTTTCCCCGTAAGAAAGGAGCGAAAGCCCAGAGGAGTGCGGCAGAAGGCTGCACTTCTCTGGCAAAGTCGAGAACAAGGTGAAAAACAACAGCAAAAAGTTTAGGGGTTGCCACATGGAAGGAAAATTACCTACAATTACGAAATCTTTCCTAACAGATATCACATCTCATGTTATAGGAAGAGTCTCAGGTTTGGTATAAGCATTGAGATATCACATCTCTGCAATCGGAAGTGTCTCAGGATTGGGATGGGAAGGAGTTGGATATCCCATCTCATGTTATAGGACGGGTCTCAGGATTGTTATTAGAATCATTGAGATATCATATATATTGCATGCTGTAGGAAGGGTCTAAGGATTGGAATGGGAAGGACTTGGATATCACATCTCATGCTATGGATAGGCTCTCAGGTTTGGAAAGGGAAGGAGTTGGATATCACATTTCATGTTAGAGGAAGGATCTCAGGTTTGGTATTAGAGGCATTGAGATATCACATCTCATGCTATAGGAAGGGTCTCAGGATTGGAATGGGAAGGAGTTGGATATCACATCTCATGCTATAGGAAGGGTCTCAGGTTTGGTATAAGCATTGAGATATCACATCTCATGCTATAGGAAGGGTCTCAGGATTGGAATGGAAGGAGTTGGATATCACATCTCATGTTAAACGAAGGATCTCAGGTTTGGTATTAGAAGCATTGAGACATCACATCTCATGCTATAGGAAGGGTCTCAGGATTGGAATGGGAAGGAGTTGGATATCACATCTCATGCTATAGGAAGGGTCTCAGGCTTGGTATAAGCATTGAGATATCACATCTCATGCTATCGGAAGGGTCTCAGGATTGGAATGGGAAGGAGTTGTATATGACATCTCAAGCCATAGGAAGGGTCTCAGGTTTGGTATAAGCTTTGAGATATCACATCTCTGCTATCGGAAGGGTCTCAGGATTGGAATGGGAAGGAGTTGGATATCCCATCTCATGTTATAGGAAGAGTCTCAGGTTTGGTATTAGAAGCATTGAGATATCACATCTCATGCTATAGGAAGTGTCTCAGGATTGGAATGGGAAGGACTTGGATATCACATCTCATGCTATGGGGAGGGTCTCAAGTTTGATATTAGAAGCATTGAGATATCACATCTTATGCTATAGGAAGGGTCTCAGGATTGGAATGGGAAGGAGTAGGATATCACATCTCATGCTATAGGAAGGATCTCAGGTTTGGTATAAGCATTGAGATATCACATCTCTTCTATCGGAAGGGTCTCAGGATTGGAATGGGAAGAGTTGGATATTCCCATCTCATGTTATAGGAAGGGTCTCAGGTTTGGTATTAGAAGCATTGAGATATCACATCTCATGCTATAGGAAGGGTCTCAGGATTGGAATGGGAAGGACTTGGATATCACATCTCATGCTATAGGGAGGGTCTCAAGTTTGATATTAGAAGCATTGAGATATCACATCTCACGATATCGGAAGGGTCTCAGGATTGGAATGGGAAGGAGTTGGATATCACATCTCATGATAAAGGAAGGGTCTAAGGTTTGAAGGGGAAGGATTTGGATATCACATCTCATGTTATAGGACGGGTCTCAGGTTTGGTATTAGAAGCACTGAGATATCAAGTCTCATGGTATAGGAAGGGTCTCAGAATTGGAATCAGAAAGAGTTGGATATCACATCTCAAGCTATAGGAAGGGTCTCAGGATTGGAATGGGAAGGAGTTTGATATCACATCTCATGCAATAGTATGGGTCTCAGGTTTGGTATAGCATTGGGATATCACATCTCATGCTATCGGAAGGGTATCAGGATTGGATTTGGAAGGAGCTGGATTTCCCATCTCATGCTATACGAAGGGTCTCAGGTTGGAATGGGAAGGAGTTGGATATCACATCTCATGTTATAGGAAGGGTCTCAGGATTGGAATGGGAAGGACTTGGATATCACATCTCATGCTATAGGAAGGCTCTCAGGTTTGGAAGGGGAAAGAGTTGGATATCACATTTCATGTTAGAGGTAGGATCTCAGGTTTGGTATTAGAGGCATTGAGATATCACATCTCATGCTATCAAAAGGGTCTCAGGATTGGAATGGGAAGGAGTTGGATATCACATCTCATGCTAAAGGGAGGGTCTCAGGTTTGGAAGGGGAAGGATTTGGATATCACATCTCATGTTATAGGAAGGATCTCAGGTTTGGTATTAGAAGCATTGAGATATCACATCTCATGCTATCGGAAGGATCTCAGGTTTGGTATTAGAAGCATTGAGATATCACATCTCATGCTATCAGAATGGTCTCAGGATTGGAATCGGAAGGAGTTGGATATCACATCTCATGCTAAAGGGAGGGTCTCAGGTTTGGAAGGGGAAGGATTTGGATATCACATCTCATGTTATCAGAAGGATCTCAGGTTTGGTATTAGAAGTATTGAGATATCACATCTCATGCTATAGGAAGGGTCTCAGGATTGGAATGGGAAGGAGTTGGATATCACATCTCAAGCTATAGGAAGGGTCTCAGGTTTGGTATAAGCATTGAGATATCACATCACATGCTATAGGAAGGGTCTCAGGATTGGAATGGGAAGGAGTTGGATATCACATCTCATGTTATAGGAAAGATCTCAGGTTTGGTATTAGAAGCATTGAGACATCACATCTCATGTTATAGGAAGGGTCTCAGGATTGGAATGGGAAGAAGTTGGATATCACATCTCATGCTATAGGAAGAGTCTCAGGTTTGGTATAAGCATTGAGATATCACATCTCATGATATAGGAAGGGCTCAGGATTGGAATGGGAAGGAGTTGTATATGACATCTCATGCCATAGGAAGGGTCTCAGGTTTGGTATAAGCATTGAGATATCACATCACATGCTATAGGAAGGGTCTCAGGATTGGAATGGGAAGGACTTGGATATCACATCTCATGCTAAAGGGAGGGTCTCAGGTTTGGAAGGGGAAGGATTTGGATATCACATCTCATGTTATAGGAAGGATCTCAGGTTTGGTATAAGAAGCATTGAGATATCACATCTCATGCTATCGGAAGAATCTCAGATTTGGTATTAGAGGCATTGAGATATTACATCTCATGCTATCATAAGGGTCTCAGGATTGGAATGGGAAGGAGTTGGATATCACATCTCATGCTATAGGAAGGATCTCAGGTTTGGAACGGGAAGGAGTTGGATATCCCATCTCATGTTATAGGACTGGTCTCAGGTTTGGTATTAGAAGCATTGAGATATCACATCACATGCTGTAGGAAGGGTCTCAGGTTTGGAATGGGAAGGAATTGGATATCACATCTCATGTTATAGGAAGGGTCTCAGGTTTGGTATAAGCATTGAGATATCACATCTCTGCTATCGGAAGTGTCTCAGGATTGGAATGGGAAGGAGTTGGATATCACATCTCATGTTATAGGACGGGTCTCAGGTTTGTTATTAGAATCATTGAGATATCATATTGCATGCTGTAGGAAGGGTCTAAGGATTGGAATGGGAAGGACTTTGATATCACATCTCATGCTATAGGTAGGCTCTCAGGTTTGGAAAGGGAAGGAGTTGGATATCACATTTCATGTTAGAGGAAGGATCTCAGGTTTGGTATTAGAGCCATTGGATATCACATCTCATGCTATAGGAAGGGTCTCAGGATTGGAATGGGAAGGAGTTGGATATCACATCTCATGCTATAGGAAGGGTTTTAGGTTTGGTATAAGCATTGAAATATCACATCTCATGCTATAGGAAGGGTCTCAGGATTGGAATGGGAAGGATCTGTATATGACATCTCATGCCATAGGAAGGGTCTCAGGTTTGGTATAAGCATTGAGATATCACATCTCTGCTTTCGGAAGGGTCTCAGGATTGGAATGGGAAGGAGTTGGATATCCCATCTCATGTTATAGGAAGAGTCTCAGGTTTGGTATTAGAAGCATTGAGATATCACATCTCATGCTATAGGAAGTGTCTCAGGATTGGAATGGGAAGGACTTGGATATCACATCTCATGCTATAGGGAGGGTCTCAAGTTTGATATTAGAAGCATTGAGATATCACATCTCATGCTATAGGAAGGGTCTCAGTATTGGAATGGGAAGGAGTTGGATATCACATCTCATGCTATAGGAAGGGTCTCAGGTTTGGTATAAGCATTGAGATAGTACATCTCTGCTATCGGAAGGGTCTCAGGATTGGAATGGGAAGGAGTTGGATATTCCCATCTCATGTTATAGGAAGGGTCTATCAGGTCTTAGCATGAGACTCTTCCTATAACATGAGATGTGATATCCAACTCCTTCCCATTCCAATCCTGAGACCCTTCCGATAGCTTGAGATGTGATATCTCAATGCTTCTAATATCAATACTGAGACACTCCCTATAGCATGAGATGTGATATCTAAGTCCTTCCCATTCCAATCCTGAGACCCTTCTGATAGCAGAGATGTGATATCTCAATGCTTATACCAAACCTGAGACCCTTCCTATAGCATGAGATGTGATATCCAACTCCTTCCCATTCCAATCCTGAGACCCTTCCTATAGCATGATATGTGAAATCTCAATGCTTCTACCAAAACTGAGACCCTTCCTTTAGCATGAGATGTGATATCCAACTCCTTCCCATTCCAATCCTGAGACCAGTCCTATAGCATGAGATGTGATATCTCAATGCTTCTAATACCAAACCTGAGATCCTTCCTATAACATGAGATGTGATATCCAACTCCTTCCCATTCCAATCCTGAGACCCTTCCTATAGCATGAGATGTGATATCTCAATGCTTCTAATACCAAACCTGAGATCCATCCGATAGCATGAGATGTGATATCTCAATGCTTCTAATACCAAACCTGAGATCCTTCCTATAACATGAAATGTGATATCCAAATCCTTCCCCTTCTGAACCTGAGACCCTCCCTTTAGCATGAGATGTGATATCCAACTCCTTCCCATTCCAATCCTGATACCCTTCTGATAGCATGAGATGTGATATCTCAATGCCTCTAATACCAAACCTGAGATCCTAACTCTAACATGAAATGTGATATCCAACTCCTTCCCTTTCCAAACCTGAGAGCCTTCCTACAGCATGAGATGTGATATCCAAGTCCTTCCCATTCCAATCCTGAGACCCTTCCTATAACATGAGATGTCATATCCAACTCCTTCCCATTCCAACCTGAGACCCTTCCTATAGCATGAGATGGGATATCCAACTCCTTCCAAATCCAATCCTGATACCCTTCCGATAGCATGAGATGTGATATCCCAATGCTTCTACAAAACCTGAGACCCATACCATGGCATGAGCTGTGATATCAAACTCCCGTCCTAAACCATGAGACTTGATATCTCAATGCTTCTAATACCAAACCTGAGACCGGTCCAATAACATGAGATGTGATATCCAAATCCTTCCCCTTCCAAACCTTAGACCCTTCCTTTATCATGAGATGTGATATCCAAGTCCTTCCCATTCCATTCCTGAGACCCTTCCTATAGCATGAGATGTGATATCTCAATGCTTCTAATACCAAACCTGAGACCCTTCCTATAACATGAGATGTGATATCCAAGTCCTTCCCATTTCAATCCTGAGACCCTTCCTATAGCATGAGATGTGATATCTCAATGCTTCTAATACCAAACCTGAGACCCTTCCTATAACATGAATTCTGATATCCAAGTCCTTCCCATTCCAATCCTGAGACCCTTCCAATAGCAGAGATGTGATATCTCAATGCTTCTAATATCAAACCTGAGACCTGCCCTATAACATGAGATGGGATATCCAACTCCTTCCCGTTCCAAACCTGATACCCTTCCTATAGCATGAGATGTGATATCCAATTCCTTCCCATCCCAATCCTGAGACACCTCCGATAGTAGAGATGTGATATCTCAATGCTTATACCAAACCTGAGACTCTTCCTATAACATGAGATGTGATATCTAACTCCTTCCCGTTCCAAACCTGAGACCCTTCCTATAGCATGAGATGTGATATCCAACTCCTTCCCATTCCAATCCTGAGACCCTTCCTATAGCATGAGATGTGATATCTCACTGCTTATACCAAATCTGAGACCCTTCCTATAGCATAAGATGTGATATCCAACTCCTTCCCATTCCAATCCTGAGACCCTTCCTATAGCATGAGATGTGATATCTCAATGCTTCTAATACCAAACCTGAGATCCTTCCTATAACATGAGATGTGATATCCAACTCCTTCCCATTCCAATCCTGAGACCCTTATGATAGCATGAGATGTGATATCTCAATGCCTCTAATACCAAACTTGAGATACTTCCGATAGCATGAGATGTGATATCTCAATGCTTTTAATACCAAACCTGAGATCCTTCCTATAACATGAGATGTGATTTCCAAATCCTTCCCCTTCCAAACCTGAGACACTCCCTTTAGCATGAGATGTGATATACAACTCCTTCCCATTCCAATCCTGAGACCCTTCTGATAGCATGAGATGTGATATCTCAATGCCTCTAATACCAAACCTGAGATCCTACCTCTAACATGAAATATGATATCCATCTCCTTCCCTTTCCAAACCTGAGACCCTGCCTATAGCATGAGATGTGATATTCAAGTCCTTCCCATTCCAATCCTGAGACCCTTCCTATAGCATGTGATGTGATATCTCAATGCGTATACCAAACCTGAGACCCTTCCTATGGCATGAGATGTCATATACAACTCCTTCCCATTCCAATCCTGAGACCCTTCCTATAGCATGAGATGTGATATCTCAATGCTTATACCAAACCTGAGACCCTTCCTATAGCATGAGATGTGATATCCAACTTCTTCCCATTCCAATCCTAAGACCCTTCCTATAACATGAGATGTGATATCTCAATGCTTATACCAAACCTGAGACCCTTCCTATAGCTTGAGATGTGATATCCAACTCCTTCCCATTCCAATCCTGAGACCCTTCCTATAGCATGAGATGTGATATCTCAAGGCCTCTAATACCAAACCTGAGATCCTTCCTCTAACATGAAATGTGATATCCAACTCCTTCCCCTTCCTAACCTGAGACCCTTCCTATAGCATGAGATGTGATATCCAACTCCTTCCCATTCCAATCCTGAGACCCTTCCGATAGCTTGAGATGTGATATCTCAATGCTTCTAATATCAATACTGAGACCCTCCCTATAGCATGAGATGTGATATCTAAGTCCTTCCCATTCCAATCCTGAGACCCTTCCGATAGCAGAGATGTGATATCTCAATGCTTATACCAAACCTGAGACCCTTCCTATAGCATGAGATGTGATATCCAACTCCTTCCCATTCCAATCCTGAGACCCTTCCTATAGCATGATATGTGAAATCTCAATGCTTCTACCAAAACTGAGACCCTTCCTTTAGCATGAGATGTGATATCCAACTCCTTCCCATTCCAATCCTGAGACCAGTCCTATAGCATGAGATGTGATATCTCAATGCTTCTAATACCAAACCTGAGATCCTTCCTATAACATGAGATGTGATATCCAACTCCTTCCCATTCCAATCCTGAGACCCTTCCTATGGCATGAGATGTGATATCTCAATGCTTCTAATACCAAACCTGAGATCCTTCCGATAGCATGAGATGTGATATCTCAATGCTTCTAATACCAAACATGAGATCCTTCCTATAACATGAGATGTGATATCCAAATCCTTCCCCTTCCGAACCTGAGACCCTCCCTTTAGCATGAGATGTGATATCCCACTCCTTCCCATTCCAATCCTGATACCCTTCTGATAGCATGAGATGTGATATCTCAATGCCTCTAATACCAAACCTGAGATCCTACCTCTAACATGAAATGTGATATCCAACTCCTTCCCTTTCCAAACCTGAGAGCCTTCCTACAGCATGAGATGTGATATCCAAGTCCTTCCCATTCCAATCCTGAGACCCTTCCTATAACATGAGATGTCATATCCAACTCCTTCCCATTCCAACCTGAGACCCTTCCTATAGCATGAGATGGGATATCCAACTCCTTCTTATGCCAAACCTGAGACCCTTCCTATGGCATGATATGTGATATCCAACTCCTTGCCATTCAAATCCTGAGACCCTTCCTATAGCATGAGAAGGGATATCCAACTCCTTCCCAATCCAATCCTGAGACCCTTCCGATAGCAGAGATGTGATATCTCAACGCTTCTACCAAACCTGAGACCCTTCCTATAACATGAGATGTGATATCCAATTCCTTCCCATTCCAAACCTGAGACCCTTACTATTGGATGAGATGTGATATCCAACTCCTTCCCATTCCAACCCTGAGACCCTTCCTATACCATGAGATGTGATATCTCAATGCTTCTAATACCAAACCTGGGTCCAGTCCTATAACATGAGATATGATATCCAAATCCTTCCCCTTCCAAACCTGAGAACCTTCCTTTAGCATGAGATGTGATATCCAAATACTTCCCATTCCAATCCTAAAACCCTTCCTATAGCATGAGATGTGATATCTCAATGTTTCTAATAAAAAACCTGAGACCCTTCCTATAGCAAGAGATGCGATATCCAAATCCTTCCCATTCCAATCCTGAGACCCTTCCTATAACATGAGATGTGATATCCAACTCCTTCCCATTCCAACCTGAGACCCTTCCTATAGCATGAGAAGGGATATCCAACTCCTTCCCAATCCAATCCTGAGACCCTTCCGATAGCAGAGATGTGATATCTCAATGCTTATACCAAACCTGAGACCCTTCCTATGGCATGAGATGTGATATCAAACTCCTTGCCATTCAAATCCTGAGACCCTCCCTATAACAAGAGATGTCATATCCAACTCCTTCCCATTCCAAACCTGAGATCCTTCCTTTAGCATGAGATGTAATATCCAAATCCTTCACATTCCAATCCGGAGACCCTTCCTATAGCATGAGATGTGATATCTCAATGCTTCTAATACCAAACATGAGATCCTTCCTATAACATGAGATGTGATATCCAACTCCTTCCCATTCCAAACCTGAGACCCTTCCGATAGCATGAGATGTGATATCTCAATGCTTCAAAAACCAAACATGAGAACCATCCTATAACATGAGATGTGAAATCCAAATCCTTCCCTTCCCAAACCTGAGACTCTTCCTATAGCATGAGATGTGATATCTCAGCTTCTACCAAACCTGAAACCCTTCCTATAGCATGAGAAGTGATATCCAACTCCTTCCCATTCCAATCCTGAGACACTTCCTATAGCATGAGATGTGATATCACAATGCTTCTAATACCAAACCTGAGACCCGTCCTATAACCTGAGATGTGATATCCAAATCCTTCCCCTTCCAAACCTTAGACCCTTCCTTTATCATGAGATGTGATATCCAAGTCCTTCCCATTCCATTCCTGAGACCCTTCCTATAGCATGAGATGTGATATCTCAATGCTTCTAATACCAAACCTGAGACCCTTCCTATAACATGAGATGTGATATCCAAGTGCTTCCCATTCCAATCCTGAGACCCTCCCTTTAGCATGAGATGTGATATCCAACTCCTTCCCATTCCAATCCTGAGACCGTTCTGATAGCATGAGATGTGATATCTCAATGCTTCTAATACCAAACCTGAGATCCTTCCGATAGCATGAGATGTGATATTTCAATTCTTCTAATACCAAACCTGAGATCCTTCCTATAACACGAGATGTGATATTCAAATCCTTCCCCTTCCAAACCTGAGACCCTCCCTTTAGCATGAGATGTGATATCCAACTCCTTCCCATTCCAATCCTGAGACCCTTCTGATAGCATGAGATGTTATATCTCAATGCCTCTAATACCAAACCTGAGATTCTACCTCTAACATGAAATGTGATATCCAACTCCTTCCCCTTCCAAACCTGGGAGCCTTCCTATAACATGAGATGTGATATCGAAGTCCTTCCCATTCCAATCCTGAGACCCTTCCTATAACATGAGATGTGATATCCAACTCCTTCCCATTCCAATCCTGAGACCCTTCCTATAGCATGAGATGTGATGTCTCAATGCTTCTAATACCAAATCTGAGATCCTTCCTATAACATGAGATGTGATATCCAACTCCTTCCATTCCAATCCTGAGACCCTTCCTATAGCATGGGATGTGATATTTCAATGCTTATAGCAAACCTGAGACCCTTCCTATAGCATGAGATGTGATATCCAAATCCTTCCCATTCCAATCGTGAGACCCTTCCTATAGCATGAGATGTGATATCTCAATGCCTCTAATACCAAACCTGAGATCCTTCCTCTAAAATGAAATGTGATATCCAAATCCTTCCCTTTCCAAACCTGAGAGCCTACCTATAGCATGAGATGTGATATCCAACTCCTTCCCATTCCAATCCTGAGACCCTTCCTATAGCATGAGATGTGATATCTCAATGCTTATACCAAACCTGAGACCCTTCCTATAGCATGAGATGTGATATCCAAATCCTTCCCATTCCAATCCTGAGACCCTTCCTATAGCATGAGATGTGATATCTCAATGCCTCTAATACCAAACCTGAGATCCTTCCTTGAACATGAAATGTGATATCCCACTCCTTCCCTTTCCAAACCTGAGAGTCTACCTATAGCATGAGATGTGATATCCAAGTCCTTCCCATTCCAATCCTTAGACACTTCCTACAGCATGAGATGTGATATCTCAATGATTCTATTACCAAACCTGAGACCCGTCCTATAACATGAGATGGGATATCCAACTCCTTCCCATTTCAATCCTGAGAAACTTCCGATAGCAGAGATGTGATATCTCAATGCTTAGACCAAACCTGAGACCCTTCCTATAACATGAGATGTGATATCCAACTCCTTCCCGTTCCAAACCTGAGACCCTTTCTATAGCAAGAATCTAATATCCAACTCCTTCCCATTCCAATCCTGAGACCATTCCTATAGCATGAGATGTGATATCTCAATGCTTCTAATACCAAACCTGAGACCCTTCTATAACATGAGATGTGATATCCAAGTCCTTCCCATTCCAATCCTGAGACCCTCCCTTTAGCATGAGATGTGATATCCAACTCCTTCCCATTCCAATCCTGAGACCGTTCTGATAGCATGAGATGTGATATCTCAATGCTTCTAATACCAAACCTGAGATCCTTCCGATAGCATGAGATGTGATATTTCAATTCTTCTAATACCAAACCTGAGATCCTTCCTATAACACGAGATGTGATATTCAAATCCTTCCCCTTCCAAACCTGAGACCCTCCCTTTAGCATGAGATGTGATATCCAACTCCTTCCCATTCCAATCCTGAGACCCTTCTGATAGCATGAGATGTTATATCTCAATGCCTCTAATACCAAACCTGAGATTCTACCTCTAACATGAAATGTGATATCCAACTCCTTCCCCTTCCAAACCTGGGAGCCTTCCTATAACATGAGATGTGATATCGAAGTCCTTCCCATTCCAATCCTGAGACCCTTCCTATAACATGAGATGTGATATCCAACTCCTTCCCATTCCAATCCTGAGACCCTTCCTATAGCATGAGATGTGATGTCTCAATGCTTCTAATACCAAATCTGAGATCCTTCCTATAACATGAGATGTGATATCCAATTCCTTCCATTCCAATCCTGAGACCCTTCCTATAGCATGGGATGTGATATTTCAATGCTTATAGCAAACCTGAGACCCTTCCTATAGCATGAGATGTGATATCTCAATGCCTCTAATACCAAACCTGAGATCCTTCCTCTAACATGAAATGTGATATCCAAATCCTTCCCTTTCCAAACCTGAGAGCCTACCTATAGCATGAGATGTGATATCCAACTCCTTCCCATTCCAATCCTGAGACCCTTCCTATAGCATGAGATGTGATATCTCAATGCTTATACCAAACCTGAGACCCTTCCTATAGCATGAGATGTGATATCCAAATCCTTCCCATTCCAATCCTGAGACCCTTCCTATAGCATGAGATGTGATATCTCAATGCCTCTAATACCAAACCTGAGATCCTTCCTTGAACATGAAATGTGATATCCCACTCCTTCCCTTTCCAAACCAGAGAGTCTACCTATAGCATGAGATGTGATATCCAAGTCCTTCCCATTCCAATCCTTAGACACTTCCTACAGCATGAGATGTGATATCTCAATGATTCTATTACCAAACCTGAGACCCGTCCTATAACATGAGATGGGATATCCAACTCCTTCCCATTTCAATCCTGAGAAACTTCCGATAGCAGAGATGTGATATCTCAATGCTTAGACCAAACCTGAGACCCTTCCTATAACATGAGATGTGATATCTCAATGCTTCTAATACCAAACCTGAGATCCTTCCTATGACATGAGATGTGATATCCAATTCCTTCCCATTCCAAACCTGAGACCCTTCCTATAGCATGAGATGTGATATCTCAATGATTCTAATACCAAACCTGAGATCCTTCCTATAACATGAGATGTGATATCCAAATCCTTCCCCTTCCAAACCAGAGACCCTCCCTTTAGCATGAGATGTGATATCCAACTCCTTCCCATTCCAATCCTGAGACATTTCTGATAGCATGAGATGTGATATCTCAATGCTTCTAATACCAAACCTGAGATCCTTCCTATGACATGAGATGTGATATCCAATTCCTTCCCATTCCAAACCTGAGACCCTTCCTATAGCATGAGATGTGATATCTCAATGCTTCTAATACCAAACCTGAGATCCTTCCTATAACATGAGATGTGATATCCAAATCCTTCCCCTTCCAAACCAGAGACCCTCCCTTTAGCATGAGATGTGATATCCAACTCCTTCCCATTCCAATCCTGAGACATTTCTGATAGCATGAGATGTGATATCTCAATGCCTCTAATACCAAACCTGAGATCCTACCTCTAACATGAAATGTGATATCCAACTCCTTCCCCTTGCAAACCTGAGAGCCTTCCTATAGCATGAGATGTGATATCGAAGTATTTCCCATTCCAATCCTGAGACCCTTCCTATAACATGATATGTGATATCCAACTCCTTCCCATTCCAACCTGAGACCCTTCCTATAGCATGAGATGGGATATCCAACTACTTCCAAATCCAATCCTGATTCCCTTCCGATAGCATGAGATGTGATATCTCAATCCCTCTAATACCAAACCTGAGATCCTTCCTATAACATGAGATGTGATATCAAAATCCTTCCCCTTCCAAACCTGAGACCCTCCCTTTAGCATGAGATGTGATATCCAACTCCTTCCCATTCCAATCCTGAGACCCTTCTGATAGCATGAGATGTGATATTCAATGCCTCTAATACCAAACCTGAGATCCTACCTCTAACATGAAATGTGATATCCAACTCCTTCCCTTTCCAAACGTGAGAGCCTCCCTATAGCATGAGATGGGATATTCAAGTCCTTCAAATTCCAATCCTGAGACCCTTCCTATAGCATGAGATGTGATATCTCAATGCTTCTAATACCAAACCTGAGACCCTTCCTATAACATAAGATGGGATATCCAACTCCTTCCCATTCCAATCCTGAGACCCTTCCGATAGCAGAGATGTGATATCTCAATGCTGATACCAAACCTGAGACCCTTCCTATGGCATGAGATGTCATATACAACTCCTTCCCATTCCAATCCTGAGACCCTTCCTATAGCATGGGATGTGATATCTCAATGCTTATACCAAACCTGAGACCCTTCCTATAGCATGAGATGTGATATCCAACTCCTTCCCATTCCAATCCTGAGACCCTTCCTATAACATGAGATGTGATGTCTCAATGCTTCTAATACCAAACCTGAGATCCTTCCTATGGCATGAGATGTCATATAAAACTCCTTCCCATTCCATTCCTGAGACCCTTCCTATAGCATGAGATGTGATATCCAACTCCTTCCCATTCCAATCCTGAGACCCTTCCTATAGCATGAGATGTGATATCCAAATCCTTCCCATTCCAATCGTGAGACCCTTCCTATAGCATGAGATGTGATATCCAAAACCTTCCCTTTCCAAAACTGAGAGCCTACCTATAGCATGAGATGTGATATCCAACTCCTTCCCATTCCAATCCTGAGACCCTTCCTATAGCATGAGATGTGATATCTCAATGCTTATACCAAACCTGAGACCCTTCCTATAGCATGAGAAGTGATATCCAAATCCTTCCCATTCCAATCCTGAGACCCTTCCTATAGCATGAGATGTGATATCCAAATCCTTCCCCTTCCAAACCTGAGACCCTCCCTTTAGCATGAGATGTGATATCCAACTCCTTCCCATTCCAATCCTGAGACCCTTCTGATAGCATGAGATGTTATATCTCAATGCCTCTAATACCAAACCTGAGATCCTACCTCTAACATGAAATGTGATATCCAACTCCTTCCCCTTCTAAACCTGGGAGCCTTCCTATAACATGAGATGTGATATCGAAGTGCTTCCCATTCCAATCCTGAGACCCTTCCTATAACATGAGATGTGATATCCAACTCCTTCCCATTCCAATCCTGAGACCCTTCCTATAGCATGAGATGGGATGTCTCAATGCTTCTAATACCAAATCTGAGATCCTTCCTATAACATGAGATGTGATATCCAACTCCTTCCCATTACAATCTTGAGACCGTTTCTATAGCATGAGATGTGATATCTCAATGCTTATACCAAACCTGAGACCCTTCCTATAGCATGAGATGTGATATCCAAATCCTTCCCATTCCAATCGTGAGACCCTTCCTATAGCATGAGATGTGATATCTCAATGCCTCTAATACCAAACCTGAGATCCTACCTCTAAAATGAAATTTGATATGCAACTCCTCCCCCTTCCAAACCTGATAGCCTTCCTATAGCATGAGATGTGATATCCAAGTCCTTCCCATTCCAATCCTGATACCCTTCCTATAACATGAGATGTGATATCCAATTCCTTCCCATTCCAACCTGAGACCCTTCCTATAGCATGAGATGGGATATCCAACTCCTTCCAAATCCAATCCTGATAGCCTTCCGATAGCATGAGATGTGATATCCCAATGCTTCTACAAAACCTGAGACCCATACATGGCATGAGATGTGATATCAAACTCCTTCCCATTCCAATCCTGAGACACTTCCTATAGCATGAGATGTGATATCTCAATGCTTCTAATACCAAACCTGAGACTCTTCCTATAACATGAGATGGGATATCCAACTCTTTCCCATTCCAATCCTGAGACCCTTCCGATAGCAGAGATGTGATATCTCAATGCTTATACCAAACCTGAGACCCTTCCTATAGCATGAGATGCCATATACAACTCCTTCCCATTCCAATCCTGAGACCCTTCCTATAGCATGAGATGTGATATCTCAATGCTTATACCAAACCTGAGACCCTTCCTATAGCATGAGATGTGATATCCAACTCCTTCCCATTTCAATCCTGAGACCCTTCCTATAGCATGAGATGTGATGTCTCAATGCTTCTAATACCAAACCTGAGATCCTTCCTATAACATCAGATGTGATATCCAACTCCTTCCCATTCCAATCCTGAGACCCTTCCTATAGCATGAGATGTGATATCTCAATGTTCATACCAAACCTGAGACCCTTCCTATAGCATGAGATGTGATATCCAACTCCTTCCCATTCCAATCCTGAGACCCTTCCTATAGCATGAGATGTGATATCTCAATGCCTCTAATACCAAATCTGAGATCCTTCCTCTAACATGAAATGTGATATCCAACTCCATCCCTTTCCAAACCTGAGAGCCTACCTATAGCATGAGATGTGATATCCAAGACCTTCCCATTCCAATCCTTAGACCCTTCCTACAGCATACAATATGATATCTCAATGATTCTAAAAACAAACCTGAGACCCGTCCTATAACATGAGATGTGATATCCAACTCCTTCCCATTCCAATCCTGAGACACTTCCGATAGCAGAGATGTGATATCTCAATGCTTATTCCAAACCTGAGACCCTTCCTATAGCATGAGATGTGATATCCAACTCCTTCCCGTTCCAAACCTGAGACACTTCCTATAGCATATGTGATATCCAACTCCTTCCCATTCCAAACATGAGACCCTTCCTATAGCATGAGATGTGATATCCAACTCCTTCCCATTCCAATCCTGAGACCCTTCCTATAGCATGAGATGTGATATCTCAATGCCTCTAATACCAAACCTGAAATCCTTCCTCTAACATGAAATGTGATATCCAACTCCTTCCCTTTCCAAACCTGAGAGCCTACCTATAGCATGAGATGTGATATCAAAGACCTTCCCATTCCAATCCTTAGACCCTTCCTACAGCATACAATATGATATCTCAATGATTCTAATAACAAACCTGAGACCCGTCCTATAACATGAGATGTGATATCCAACTCCTTCCCATTCCAATCCTGAGACACTTCTGATAGCAGAGATGTGATATCTCAATGCTTATTCCAAACCTGAGACCCTTCCTATAGCATGAGATGTGATATCCAACTCCTTCCCGTTCCAAACCTGAGACACTTCCTATAGCATATGTGATATCCAACTCCTTCCCATTCCAAACATGAGACCCTTCCTATAGCATGAGATGTGATATCCAACTCCTTCCCATTCCAATCCTGAGACCCTTCCTATAGCATGAGATGTGATATCTCAATGCTTATTCCAAACCTGAGACCCTTCCTATAGCATGAGATGTGATATCCAACTCCTTCCCGTTCCAAACCTGAGACCCTTCCTATAGCATATGTGATATCCAACTCCTTCCCATTCCAAACATGAGACCCTTCCTATAGCAAGAATGTAATATCCAACTCCTTCCCATTCCAATCCTGAGACCCTTCCTACAGCATGCGATGTGATATCTCAATGCTTCTAATACCAAACCTGAGACCCGTCCTATAACATGAGATGGGATATCCAACTCCTTCCCGTTCCAAACCTGAGACCCTTCCTATAGCATGAGATGTGATACCCAACTCCTTCCCATCCCAATCCTGAGACACTTCCGATTGCAGAGATGTGATATCTCAATGCTTATACCAAACCTGAGACTCTTCCTATAACATGAGATGTGATATCCAAATCCTTCCCGTTCCAAACCAGAGACCCTTCCTATAGCATAAGATGTGATATCCAACTCCTTCCCATTCCAATCCTGAGACCCTTCCGATAGCATGAGATGTGATATCTCAATGCTTCTAATACCAAACCTGAGATCCTTCTTATAACATATGATGTGATATCCAAATCCTTCCCCTTCCAAACCTGAGACCCTCCCTTTAGCATGAAATGTGATATCCAACTCCTTCCCATTCCAATCCTGAGACCCTTATGATAGCATGAGATGTGATATCTCAATGCCTCTAATACCAAACCTGAGATACTTCCGATAGCATGAGATGTGATATCTCAATGCTTCTAATACCAAACCTGAGATCCTTCCTATAACATGAGATGTGATATCCAAATCCTTCCCCTTCCAAACCTGAGACCCTCCCTTTAGCATGAGATGTGATATCCAACTCCTTCCCATTCCAATCCTGAGACCCTTCTGATAGCATGAGATGTGATATCTCAATGCCTCTAATACCAAACCTGAGATCCTACCTCTAACATGAAATATGATATCCAACTCCTTCCCTTTCCAAACCTGAGATCCTGCCTATAGCATGAGATGTGATATCCAAGTCCTTCCCATTCCAATCCTGAGACCCTTCCTATAGCATGAGATGTGATATCTCAATGCTTATACCAAACCTGAGACCCTTCCTATGGCATGAGATGCCATATACAACTCCTTCCCATTCCAATCCTGAGACCCTGCTTATAGCATGAGATGTGATATCTCAATGCTTCTAATGCCAAACCTGAGATCTTTCCTATAACATGAGATGTGATATCCAACTCCTTCCCATTCCAATCCTGAGACCATTCCTATAGCATGAGATGTGATATCTCAATGCTTATACCAAACCTGAGACCCTTCCTATAGCTTGAGATGTGATATCCAACTCCATCCCATTCCAATACTGAGACCCTTCCTATAGCATGAGATGTGATATCTCAATGCCTCTAATACCAAACCTGAGATCCTTCCTCTAACATGAAATGTGATATCCAACTCCTTCCCATTCCAACCTGAGACCCTTCCTATAGCATGAGATGGGATATCCAACTCCTTCCAAATCCAATCCTGAAATCCTTCCGATAGCATGAGATGTGATATCCCAATGCTTCTACCAAACCTGAGACCCATACTATGGCATGAGATGTGATATCCAACTCCTTCCCATTCCAATTCTGAGACTCTTCTGATAGCATGAGATGTGATATCTCAATGCCTCTAATACCAAACCTGAGATCCTACCTCTAACATGAAATGTGATATCCAACTCTTTCCCGTTGCAAACCTGAGAGCCTTCCTATAGCATGAGATGTGATATCCAAGTCCTTCCCATTCCAATCCTGAGACCCTTCCTATAACATGAGATGTGATATCCAACTCCTTCCCATTCCAACCTGAGACCCTTCCTATAGCATGAGATGGGATATCCAACTCCTTCCAAATCCAATCCTGATACCCTTCCGATAGCATGAGATGTGATATCCCAATGCTTCTACCAAACCTGAGACCCATACTATGGCATGAGATGTGATATCAAACTCCTTCCCATTCCAATCCTGTGACCCTTCCTATAGCTTGAGATGTGATATCCAACTCCTTCCCATTCCAATTCTGAGACCCTTCCTATACAATGAGACTTGATATCTCAATGTTTCTAATACCAAACCTGAGAGCCGTCCTATAACATGAGATGTGATATCCAAATCCTTCCCCTTCCAAACCTTAGACCCTTCCTTTATCATGAGATGTGATATCCAACTCCTTCCCATTCCAATCCGGAGACTCTTCCAATATCATGAGATGTGATATCTCAATGCTTCTAATATCAAACTTGAGACCCTCCCTATAGCATGAGATGTGATATCCAAGTCCTTCCCATTCCAATCCTGAGACCCTTCCTATAGCATGAGATGTGATATCTCAATGCTTCTAATACCAAACCTGAGACCCTTCCTATAACATGAGATGGGAATATCCAACTCCTTCCCATTCCAATCCTGAGACCCTTCCGATAGCAGAGATGTGATATCTCACTGCTTATACCAAACCTGAGACCCTTCCTATAGCATGAGATGTGATATCCAACTCCTTCCCATTCCAATCCTAAGACACTTCCTATAGCATGAGATGTGATATCTCACTGCTTATACCAAACCTGAGACCCTTCCTATAGCATGAGATGTGATATCCAACTCCTTCCCATTCCAATCCTGAGACCCTTCCTATAGCATGAGATGTGATATCTCAATGCTTCTAATATCAAACTTGAGACCCTCCCTATAGCATGAGATGTGATACCCAAGTCCTTCCCATTCCAATCCTGAGACCCTTCCTACAGCATGCGATGTGATGTCTCAATGCTTCTAATACCAAACCTGAGACTCTTACTATAACATGAGATGGGATATCCAACTCCTTCCCATTCCAATCGTGAGACCCTTCCGATAGCAGAGATGTGATATCTCAATGCTTATACCAAACCTAAGACCCTTCCTATGGCATGAGATGTCATATACAACTCCTTCCCATTCCAATCCTGAGACCCTTCCTATAGCATGAGATGTGATATCTCAATGCTTATACCAAACCTGAGACCCTTCCTATAGCATGAGATGTGATATCCAACTCCTTCCCATTCCAATCCTGAGACCCTTCCTATAGCATGAGATGTGATGTCTCAATGCTTCTAATACCAAACCTGAGATCCTTCCTATAACATGAGATGTGATATCCAACTCCTTCCCATTCCAATCCCGAGACCCTTCCTATAGCATGAGATGTGATATCTCAATGCTTATACCAAACCTGAGACCCTTCCTATAGCATGAGATGTGATATCCAACTCCTTCCCATTCCAATCCTGAGACTCTTCCTATAGCATGAGATGTGATATCTCAATGCCTCTAATACCAAACCTGAGATCCTTCCTCTAACATGAAATGTGATATCCAACTCCTTCCCTTTACAAACCTGAGAGCCTACCTATAGCATGAGATGTGATATCCAAGTTCTTCCCATTCCAATCCTTAGACCCTTCCTACAGCATGCAATATGATATCTCAATGATTATAATAACAAACCTGAGACCCGTCCTATAACATGAGATGGGATATCCAACTCCTTCCCATTCCAATCCTGAGACACTTCCGATAGCAGAGATGTGATATCTCAATGCTTATACCAAACCTGAGACCCTTCCTATAACATGAGATGTGATATCCAACTCCTTCCCGGTCCAAACCTGAGACCCTTCATATAGCATATGTGATATCCAACTCCTTCCCATTCCAAACATGAGACCCTTCCTATAGCAAGAGTGTAATATCCAACTCCTTCCCATTCCAATCCTGAGACCATTCCTATAGCATGAGATGTGATATCTCAATGCTTCTAATACCAAACCTGAGATCCTTCCTATGACATGAGATGTGATATCCAATTCCTCCCCATTCCAAACCTGAGAACCTTCCTACAGCATGCGATGTGATATCTCAATGCTTCTAATACCAAACCCGAGACCAGTCCTATAACATGAGATTGGATATCCAACTCCTTCCCCTTCCAAACCTGAGACTCTTCCTATAGCATGAGATGTGATATCCAACTTCTTCCCATTCCAATCCTGAGACCCTTCCTATAACATGAGAGATGTGATGTCTCAATGCTTCTAATACCAAACCTGAGATCTTTCCTATAACATGAGATGTGATATCCAACTCCTTCCCATTCCAATCCTGAGACCCTTCCTATAGCATGAGATGTGATATCTCAATGCTTATACCAAACCTGAGACCCTTCCTATAGCTTGAGATGTGATATCCAACTCCTTCCCATTCCAATCCTGAGACCCTTCCTATAGCATGAGATGTGATATCTCAAGGCCTCTAATACCAAACCTGAGATCCTTCCTCTAACATGAAATGTGATATCCAACTCCTTCCCCTTCCAAACCTGAGAGCCTTCCTATAACATGAAATGTGATATCCAATTCCTTCCCATTCCAACCTGAGACCCTTCCTATAGCATGAGATGGGATATCCAACTCCTTCCAAATCCAATACTGATACCCTTCCGATAGCATGAGATGTGATATCCCAATGCTTCTACGAAACCTGAGACCCATACTATGGCATGAGATGTGATATCAAACTCCTTCCCATTCCAATCCTGAGACCCTACCTATAGCTTGAGATGTGATATCCAACTCCTTCCCATTCCAATTCTGAGACCCTTCCTATACCATGAGACTTGATATCTCAATGCTTCTAATACCAAACCTGAGACCCGTCCTATAACATGAGATGTGATATCCAAATCTTTCCCCTTCCAAACCTTAGACCCTTCCTTTATCATGAGATGTGATATCCAATTCCTTCCCATTCCAATCCTGAGACCCTTCCGATATCATGAGATTTGTTATCTCAATGCTTCTAATATCAAACTTGAGACCCTCCCTATAACATGAGATGTGACATCCAAGTCCTCCCCATTCCAATCCTGAGACCCTTCCTATAGCATGAGATGTGATATCTCAATGCTTCTAATACCAAACCTGAGACCCTTCCTATAACATGATTTGGGATATCCAACTCCTTCCCATTCCAATCCTGAGACCCTTCCGATAGCAGAGATGTGATATCTCAATGCTTATACCAAACCTGAGACCCTTCCTATGGCCTGAGATGTCATATGCAACTCCTTCCCATTCCAATCCTGAGACCCTTCCTATAGCATGAGATGTGATATCTCAATGCCTCTAATACCAAACCTGAAATCCTTCCCCTAACATGAAATGTGATATCCAACTCCTTCCCTTTCCAAACCTGAGAGCCTACCTATAGCATGAGATGTGATATCCAAGAACTTCCCATTCCAATCCTTAAACCCTTCCTACATCATACAATATGATATCTCAATGATTCTAATAACAAACCTGAGACCCGTCCTATAACATGAGATGTGATATCCAACTCCTTCCCATTCCAATCCTGAGACACTTCCGATAGCAGAGATGTGATATCTCAATGCTTATTCCAAACCTGAGACCCTTCCTATAGCATGAGATGTGATATCCAACTCCTTCCCTTTCCAAACCTGAGACCCTTCCTATAGCATATGTGATATCCAACTCCTTCCCATTCCAAACATGAGACCCTTCCTATAGCAAGAATGTAATATCCAACTCCTTCCCATTCCAATCCTCAGACCCTTCCTACAGCATGCGATGTGATATCTCAATGCTTCTAATACCAAACCTGAGACCCGTCCTATAACATGAGATGGGATATCCAACTCCTTCCCGTTCCAAACCTGAGACACTTCCTATAGCATGAGATGTGATATCCAACTCCTTCCCATCCCAATCCTGAGACACTTCCGATTGCAGAGATGTGATATCTCAATGCTTATACCAAACCTGAGACTCTTCCTATAACATGAGATGTGATATCCAACTCCTTCCCGTTCCAAACCTGAGACCCTTCCTATAGCATAAGATGTGATATCCAACTCCTTCCCATTCCAATCCTTAGACCCTTCCTACAGCATGCAATATGATATCTCAATGATTCTAATAACAAACCTGAGACCCGTCCTATAACATGAGATGGGATATCCAACTCCTTCCCATTCCAATCCTGAGACACTTCCGATAGCAGAGCTGTGATATCTCAATGCTTATACCAAACCTGAGACCCTTCCTATAACATGAGATGTGATATCCAACTCCTTCCCGGTCCAAACCTGAGACCCTTCCTATAGCATATGTGATATCCAACTCCTTCCCATTCCAAACATGAGACCCTTCCTATAGCAAGAGTGTAATATCCAACTCCTTCCCATTCCAATCCTGAGACCATTCCTATAGCATGAGATGTGATATCTCAATGCTTCTAATACCAAACCTGAGATCCTTCCTATGACATGAGATGTGATATCCAATTCCTCCCCATTCCAAACCTGAGAACCTTCCTACAGCATGCGATGTGATATCTCAATGCTTCTAATACCAAACCCGAGACCAGTCCTATAACATGAGATTGGATATCCAACTCCTTCCCCTTCCAAACCTGAGACTCTTCCTATAGCATGAGATGTGATATCCAACTTCTTCCCATTCCAATCCTGAGACCCTTCCTATAGCATGAGATGTGATATCTCAATGCCTCTAATACCAAACCTGAGATCCTTCCTCTAACATGAAATGTGATATCCAACTCCTTCCCTTTCCAAACCTGAGAGCCTACCTATAGCATGAGATGTGATATCCAAGTCCTTCCCATTCCAACCTGAGACCCTTCCTATAGCATGAGATGGGATATCCAACTCCTTCCAAATCCAATACTGATACCCTTCCGATAGCATGAGATGTGATATCCCAATGCTTCTACCAAACCTGAGACCCATACTATGGCATGAGATGTGATATCTCAAGGCCTCTAATACCAAACCTGAGATCCTTCCTCTAACATGAAATGTGATATCCAACTCCTTCCCCTTCCAAACCTGAGAGCCTTCCTATAACATGAAATGTGATATCCAATTCCTTCCCATTCCAACCTGAGACCCTTCCTATAGCATGAGATGGGATATCCAACTCCTTCCAAATCCAATACTGATACCCTTCCGATAGCATGAGATGTGATATCCCAATGCTTCTACCAAACCTGAGACCCATACTATGGCATGAGATGTGATATCAAACTCCTTCCCATTCCAATCCTGAGACCCTACCTATAGCTTGAGATGTGATATCCAACTCCTTCCCATTCCAATTCTGAGACCCTTCCTATACCATGAGACTTGATATCTCAATGCTTCTAATACCAAACCTGAGACCCGTCCTATAACATGAGATGTGATATCCAAATCCATCCCCTTCCAAACCTTAGACCCTTCCTTTATCATGAGATGTGATATCCAACTCCTTCCCATTCCAATCCTGAGACCCTTCCTAAAGCATGAGATGTGATATCTCAATGCCTCTAATACCAAACCTGAAATCCTTCCTCTAACATGAAATGTGATATCCAACTCCTTCCCTTTCCAAACCTGAGAGCCTACCTATAGCATGAGATGTGATATCCAAGACCTTCCCATTCCAATCCTTAGACCCTTCCTACAGCATACAATATGATATCTCAATGATTCTAATAACAAACCTGAGACCCGTCCTATAACATGAGATGTGATATCCAACTCCTTCCCATTCCAATCCTGAGACACTTCCGATAGCAGAGATGTGATATCTCAATGCTTATTCCAAACCTGAGACCCTTCCTATAGCATGAGATGTGATATCCAACTCCTTCCCGTTCCAAACCTGAGACCCTTCCTATAGCATATGTGATATCCAACTCCTTCCCATTCCAAACATGAGACCCTTCCTATAGCAAGAATGTAATATCCAACTCCTTCCCATTCCAATCCTGAGACCCTTCCTACAGCATGCGATGTGATATCTCAATGCTTCTAATACCAAACCTGAGACCCGTCCTATAACATGAGATGGGATATCCAACTCCTTCCCGTTCCAAACCTGAGACCCTTCCTATAGCATGAGATGTGATACCCAACTCCTTCCCATCCCAATCCTGAGACACTTCCGATTGCAGAGATGTGATATCTCAATGCTTATACCAAACCTGAGACTCTTCCTATAACATGAGATGTGATATCCAAATCCTTCCCGTTCCAAACCTGAGACCCTTCCTATAGCATAAGATGTGATATCCAACTCCTTCCCATTCCAATCCTGAGACCCTTCCGATAGCATGAGATGTGATATCTCAATGCTTCTAATACCAAACCTGAGATACTTCTTATAACATATGATGTGATATCCAAATCCTTCCCCTTCCAAACCTGAGACCCTCCCTTTAGCATGAAATGTGATATCCAACTCCTTCCCATTCCAATCCTGAGACCCTTATGATAGCATGAGATGTTATATCTCAATGCCTCTAATACCAAACCTGAGATACTTCCGATAGCATGAGATGTGATATCTCAATGCTTCTAATACCAAACCTGAGATCCTTCCTATAACATGAGATGTGATATCCAAATCCTTCCCCTTCCAAACCTGAGACCCTCCCTTTAGCATGAGATGTGATATCCAACTCCTTCCCATTCCAATCCTGAGACCCTTCTGATAGCATGAGATGTGATATCTCAATGCCTCTAATACCAAACCTGAGATCCTACCTCTAACATGAAATATGATATCCAACTACTTCCCTTTCCAAACCTGAGATCCTGCCTATAGCATGAGATGTGATATCCAAGTCCTCCCCATTCCAATCCTGAGACCCTTCCTATAGCATGAGATGTGATATCTCAATGCTTATACCAAACCTGAGACCCTTCCTATGGCATGAGATGCCATATACAACTCCTTCCCATTCCAATCCTGAGACCCTGCTTATAGCATGAGATGTGATATCTCAATGCTTCTAATGCCAAACCTGAGATCTTTCCTATAACATGAGATGTGATATCCAACTCCTTCCCATTCCAATCCTGAGACCATTCCTATAGCATGAGATGTGATATCTCAATGCTTATACCAAACCTGAGACCCTTCCTATAGCTTGAGATGTGATATCCAACTCCATCCCATTCCAATACTGAGACCCTTCCTATAGCATGAGATGTGATATCTCAATGCCTCTAATACCAAACCTGAGATCCTTCCTCTAACATGAAATGTGATATCCAAATCCTTCCCCTTCCAAACCTGAGAGCCTTCCTATAGCATGAGATATGATATCCAAGTCCTTTCCATTCCAATCCTGAGACCCTTCCTATAACATGAGATGTGATATCCAACTCCTTCCCATTCCAACCTGAGACCCTTCCTATAGCATGAGATGGGATATCCAACTCCTTCCAAATCCAATCCTGATACCCTTCCGATAGCATGAGATGTGATATCCCAATGCTTCTACCAAACCTGAGACCCATACTATGGCATGAGATGTGATATCAAACTGCTTCCAATTCTAACCTGAGACCCTTCCTATAGCATGAGATGGGATATCCAACTCCTTCCAAATCCAATCCTGAAATCCTTCCGATAGCATGAGATGTGATATCCCAATGCTTCTACCAAACCTGAGACCCATACTATGGCATGAGATGTGATATCCAACTCCTTCCCATTCCAATTCTGAGACTCTTCTGATAGCATGAGATGTGATATCTCAATGCCTCTAATACCAAACCTGAGATCCTACCTCTAACATGAAATGTGATATCCAACTCTTTCCCGTTGCAAACCTGAGAGCCTTCCTATAGCATGAGATGTGATATCCAAGTCCTTCCCATTCCAATCCTGAGACCCTTCCTATAACATGAGATGTGATATCCAACTCCTTCCCATTCCAACCTGAGACCCTTCCTATAGCATGAGATGGGATATCCAACTCCTTCCAAATCCAATCCTGATACCCTTCCGATAGCATGAGATGTGATATCCCAATGCTTCTACCAAACCTGAGACCCATACTATGGCATGAGATGTGATATCAAACTCCTTCCCATTCCAATCCTGTGACCCTTCCTATAGCTTGAGATGTGATATCCAACTCCTTCCCATTCCAATTCTGAGACCCTTCCTATACAATGAGACTTGATATCTCAATGCTTCTAATACCAAACCTGAGAGCCGTCCTATAACATGAGATGTGATATCCAAATCCTTCCCCTTCCAAACCTTAGACCCTTCCTTTATCATGAGATGTGATATCCAACTCCTTCCCATTCCAATCCGGAGACTCTTCCGATATCATGAGATGTGATATCTCAATGCTTCTAATATCAAACTTGAGACCCTCCCTATAGCATGAGATGTGATATCCAAGTCCTTCCCATTCCAATCCTGAGACCCTTCCTATAGCATGAGATGTGATATCTCAATGCTTCTAATACCAAACCTGAGACCCTTCCTGTAACATGAGATGGGAATATCCAACTCCTTCCCATTCCAATCCTGAAACCCTTCCGATAGCAGAGATGTGATATCTCACTGCTTATACCAAACCTGAGACCCTTCCTATAGCATGAGATGTGATATCCAACTCCTTCCCATTCCAATCCTAAGACACTTCCTATAGCATGAGATGTGATATCTCACTGCTTATACCAAACCTGAGACCCTTCCTATAGCATGAGATGTGATATCCAACTCCTTCCCATTCCAATCCTGAGACCCTTCCTATAGCATGAGATGTGATATCTCAATGCTTCTAATATCAAACTTGAGACCCTCCCTATAGCATGAGATGTGATACCCAAGTCCTTCCCATTCCAATCCTGAGACCCTTCCTACAGCATGCGATGTGATGTCTCAATGCTTCTAATACCAAACCTGAGACTCTTCCTATAACATGAGATGGGATATCCAACTCCTTCCCATTCCAATCGTGAGACCCTTCCGATAGCAGAGATGTGATATCTCAATGCTTATACCAAACCTAAGACCCTTCCTATGGCATGAGATGTCATATACAGCTCCTTCCCATTCCAATCCTGAGACCCTTCCTATAGCATGAGATGTGATATCTCAATGCTTATACCAAACCTGAGACCCTTCCTATAGCATGAGATGTGATATCCAACTCCTTCCCATTCCAATCCTGAGACCCTTCCTATAGCATGAGATGTGATGTCTCAATGCTTCTAATACCAAACCTGAGATCCTTCCTATAACATGAGATGTGATATCCAACTCCTTCCCATTCCAATCCTGAGACTCTTCCTATAGCATGAGATGTGATATCTCAATGCCTCTAATACCAAACCTGAGATCCTTCCTCTAACATGAAATGTGATATCCAACTCCTTCCCTTTACAAACCTGAGAGCCTACCTATAGCATGAGATGTGATATCCAAGTTCTTCCCATTCCAATCCTTAGACCCTTCCTACAGCATGCAATATGATATCTCAATGATTCTAATAACAAACCTGAGACCCGTCCTATAACATGAGATGGGATATCCAACTCCTTCCCATTCCAATCCTGAGACACTTCCGATAGCAGAGATGTGATATCTCAATGCTTATACCAAACCTGAGACCCTTCCGATAACATGAGATGTGATATCCAACTCCTTCCCGGTCCAAACCTGAGACCCTTCATATAGCATATGTGATATCCAACTCCTTCCCATTCCAAACATGAGACCCTTCCTATAGCAAGAGTGTAATATCCAACTCCTTCCCATTCCAATCCTGAGACCATTCCTATAGCATGAGATGTGATATCTCAATGCTTCTAATACCAAACCTGAGATCCTTCCTATGACATGAGATGTGATATCCAATTCCTCCCCATTCCAAACCTGAGAACCTTCCTACAGCATGCGATGTGATATCTCAATGCTTCTAATACCAAACCCGAGACCAGTCCTATAACATGAGATTGGATATCCAACTCCTTCCCCTTCCAAACCTGAGACTCTTCCTATAGCATGAGATGTGATATCCAACTTCTTCCCATTCCAATCCTGAGACCCTTCCTATAACATGAGAGATGTGATGTCTCAATGCTTCTAATACCAAACCTGAGATCTTTCCTATAACATGAGATGTGATATCCAACTCCTTCCCATTCCAATCCTGAGACCCTTCCTATAGCATGAGATGTGATATCTCAATGCTTATACCAAACCTGAGACCCTTCCTATAGCTTGAGATGTGATATCCAACTCCTTCCCATTCCAATCCTGAGACCCTTCCTATAGCATGAGATGTGATATCTCAAGGCCTCTAATACCAAACCTGAGATCCTTCCTCTAACATGAAATGTGATATCCAACTCCTTCCCCTTCCAAACCTGAGAGCCTTCCTATAACATGAAATGTGATATCCAATTCCTTCCCATTCCAACCTGAGACCCTTCCTATAGCATGAGATGGGATATCCAACTCCTTCCAAATCCAATACTGATACCCTTCCGATAGCATGAGATGTGATATCCCAATGCTTCTACGAAACCTGAGACCCATACTATGGCATGAGATGTGATATCAAACTCCTTCCCATTCCAATCCTGAGACCCTACCTATAGCTTGAGATGTGATATCCAACTCCTTCCCATTCCAATTCTGAGACCCTTCCTATACCATGAGACTTGATATCTCAATGCTTCTAATACCAAACCTGAGACCCGTCCTATAACATGAGATGTGATATCCAAATCTTTCCCCTTCCAAACCTTAGACCCTTCCTTTATCATGAGATGTGATATCCAATTCCTTCCCATTCCAATCCTGAGACCCTTCCGATATCATGAGATTTGTTATCTCAATGCTTCTAATATCAAACTTGAGACCCTCCCTATAACATGAGATGTGACATCCAAGTCCTCCCCATTCCAATCCTGAGACCCTTCCTATAGCATGAGATGTGATATCTCAATGCTTCTAATACCAAACCTGAGACCCTTCCTATAACATGATTTGGGATATCCAACTCCTTCCCATTCCAATCCTGAGACCCTTCCGATAGCAGAGATGTGATATCTCAATGCTTATACCAAACCTGAGACCCTTCCTATGGCCTGAGATGTCATATGCAACTCCTTCCCATTCCAATCCTGAGACCCTTCCTATAGCATGAGATGTGATATCTCAATGCCTCTAATACCAAACCTGAAATCCTTCCCCTAACATGAAATGTGATATCCAACTCCTTCCCTTTCCAAACCTGAGAGCCTACCTATAGCATGAGATGTGATATCCAAGACCTTCCCATTCCAATCCTTAAACCCTTCCTACATCATACAATATGATATCTCAATGATTCTAATAACAAACCTGAGACCCGTCCTATAACATGAGATGTGATATCCAACTCCTTCCCATTCCAATCCTGAGACACTTCCGATAGCAGAGATGTGATATCTCAATGCTTATTCCAAACCTGAGACCCTTCCTATAGCATGAGATGTGATATCCAACTCCTTCCCTTTCCAAACCTGAGACCCTTCCTATAGCATATGTGATATCCAACTCCTTCCCATTCCAAACATGAGACCCTTCCTATAGCAAGAATGTAATATCCAACTCCTTCCCATTCCAATCCTCAGACCCTTCCTACAGCATGCGATGTGATATCTCAATGCTTCTAATACCAAACCTGAGACCCGTCCTATAACATGAGATGGGATATCCAACTCCTTCCCGTTCCAAACCTGAGACCCTTCCTATAGCATGAGATGTGATATCCAACTCCTTCCCATCCCAATCCTGAGACACTTCCGATTGCAGAGATGTGATATCTCAATGCTTATACCAAACCTGAGACTCTTCCTATAACATGAGATGTGATATCCAACTCCTTCCCGTTCCAAACCTGAGACCCTTCCTATAGCATAAGATGTGATATCCAACTCCTTCCCATTCCAATCCTTTAACCCCTTCCTACAGCATGCAATATGATATCTCAATGATTCTAATAACAAACCTGAGACCCGTCCTATAACATGAGATGGGATATCCAACTCCTTCCCATTCCAATCCTGAGACACTTCCGATAGCAGAGATGTGATATCTCAATGCTTATACCAAACCTGAGACCCTTCCTATAACATGAGATGTGATATCCAACTCCTTCCCGGTCCAAACCTGAGACCCTTCCTATAGCATATGTGATATCCAACTCCTTCCCATTCCAAACATGAGACCCTTCCTATAGCAAGAGTGTAATATCCAACTCCTTCCCATTCCAATCCTGAGACCATTCCTATAGCATGAGATGTGATATCTCAATGCTTCTAATACCAAACCTGAGATCCTTCCTATGACATGAGATGTGATATCCAATTCCTCCCCATTCCAAACCTGAGAACCTTCCTACAGCATGCGATGTGATATCTCAATGCTTCTAATACCAAACCCGAGACCAGTCCTATAACATGAGATTGGATATCCAACTCCTTCCCCTTCCAAACCTGAGACTCTTCCTATAGCATGAGATGTGATATCCAACTTCTTCCCATTCCAATCCTGAGACCCTTCCTATAACATGAGATGTGATGTCTCAATGCTTCTAATACCAAACCTGAGATCTTTCCTATAACATGAGATGTGATATCCAACTCCTTCCCATTCCAATCCTGAGACCCTGAGACCCCATGAGATGTGATATCTCAATGCTTATACCAAACCTGAGACCCTTCCTATAGCTTGAGATGTGATATCCAACTCCTTCCCATTCCAATCCTGAGACCCTTCCTATAGCATGAGATGTGATATCTCAAGGCCTCTAATACCAAACCTGAGATCCTTCCTCTAACATGAAATGTGATATCCAACTCCTTCCCCTTCCAAACCTGAGAGCCTTCCTATAACATGAAATGTGATATCCAATTCCTTCCCATTCCAACCTGAGACCCTTCCTATAGCATGATATGGGATATCCAACTCCTTCCAAATCCAATACTGATACCCTTCCGATAGCATGAGATGTGATATCCCAATGCTTCTACCAAACCTGAGACCCATACTATGGCATGAGATGTGATATCAAACTCCTTCCCATTCCAATCCTGAGACCCTACCTATAGCTTGAGATGTGATATCCAACTCCTTCCCATTCCAATTCTGAGACCCTTCCTATACCATGAGACTTGATATCTCAATGCTTCTAATACCAAACCTGAGACCCGTCCTATAACATGAGATGTGATATCCAAATCCATCCCCTTCCAAACCTTAGACCCTTCCTTTATCATGAGATGTGATATCCAATTCCTTCCCATTCCAATCCTGAGACCCTTCCGATATCATGAGATTTGTTATCTCAATGCTTCTAATATCAAACTTGAGACCCTCCCTATAACATGAGATGTGACATCCAAGTCCTCCCCATTCCAATCCTGAGACCCTTCCTATAGCATGAGATGTGATATCTCAATGCTTCTAATACCAAACCTGAGACCCTTCCTATAACATGATTTGGGATATCCAACTCCTTCCCATTCCAATCCTGAGACCCTTCCGATAGCAGAGATGTGATATCTCAATGCTTATACCAAACCTGAGACCCTTCCTATGGCCTGAGATGTCATATGCAACTCCTTCCCATTCCAATCCTGAGACCCTTCCTATAGCATGAGATGTGATATCTCAATGCCTCTAATACCAAACCTGAAATCCTTCCTCTAACATGAAATGTGATATCCAACTCCTTCCCTTTCCAAACCTGAGAGCCTACCTATAGCATGAGATGTGATATCCAAGACCTTCCCATTCCAATCCTTAGACCCTTCCTACAGCATACAATATGATATCTCAATGATTCTAATAACAAACCTGAGACCCGTCCTATAACATGAGATGTGATATCCAACTCCTTCCCATTCCAATCCTGAGACACTCCGATAGCAGAGATGTGATATCTCAATGCTTATTCCAAACCTGAGACCCTTCCTATAGCATGAGATGTGATATCCAACTCCTTCCCGTTCCAAACCTGAGACCCTTCCTATAGCATATGTGATATCCAACTCCTTCCCATTCCAAACATGAGACCCTTCCTATAGCAAGAATGTAATATCCAACTCCTTCCCATTCCAATCCTCAGACCCTTCCTACAGCATGCGATGTGATATCTCAATGCTTCTAATACCAAACCTGAGACCCGTCCTATAACATGAGATGGGATATCCAACTCCTTCCCGTTCCAAACCTGAGACCCTTCCTATAGCATGAGATGTGATATCCAACTCCTTCCCATCCCAATCCTGAGACACTTCCGATTGCAGAGATGTGATATCTCAATGCTTATACCAAACCTGAGACTCTTCCTATAACATGAGATGTGATATCCAACTCCTTCCCGTTCCAAACCTGAGACCCTTCCTATAGCATAAGATGTGATATCCAACTCCTTCCCATTCCAATCCTGAGACCCTTCCGATAGCATGAGATGTGATATCTCAATGCTTCTAATACCAAACCTGAGATACTTCCGATAGCATGAGATGTGATATCTCAATGCTTCTAATACCAAACCTGAGATCCTTCCTATAACATGAGATGTGATATCCAAATCCTTCCCCTTCCAAACCTGAGACCCTCCCTTTAGCATGAGATGTGATATCCAACTCCTTCCCATTCCAATCCTGAGACCCTTCTGATAGCATGAGATGTGATATCTCAATGCCTCTAATACCAAACCTGAGATCCTACCTCTAACATGAAATATGATATCCAACTCCTTCCCTTTCCAAACCTGAGATCCTGCCTATAGCATGAGATGTGATATCCAAGTCCTTCCCATTCCAATCCTGAGACCCTTCCTATAGCATGAGATGTGATGTCTCAATGCTTATACCAAACCTGAGACCCTTCCTATGGCATGAGATGCCATATACAACTCCTTCCCATTCCAATCCTGAGACCCTGCTTATAGCATGAGATGTGATATCTCAATGCTTCTAATACCAAACCTGAGATCTTTCCTATAACATGAGATGTGATATCCATCTCCTTCCCATTCCAATCCTGAGACCATTCCTATAGCATGAGATGTGATATCTCAATTCTTATACCCAACCTGAGACCCTTCCTATAGCTTGAGATGTGATATCCAACTCCTTCCCATTCCAATCCTGAGACCCTTCCTATAGCATGAGATGTGATATCTCAATGCCTCTAATACCAAACCTGAGATCCTTCCTCTAACATGAAATGTGATATCCAACTCCTTCCCCTTCCAAACCTGAGAGCCTTCCTTTAGCATGAGATATGATATCCAAGTCCTTTCCATTCCAATCCTGAGACCCTTCCTATAACATGAGATGTGATATCCAACTCCTTCCCATTCCAACCTGAGACCCTTCCTATAGCATGAGATGGGATATCCAACTCCTTCCAAATCCAATCCTGATACCCTTCCGATAGCATGAGATGTGATATCCCAATGCTTCTACCAAACCTGAGACCCATACTATGGCATGAGATGTGATATCAAACTCCTTCCCATTCCAACCTGAGACCCTTCCTATAGCATGAGATGGGATATCCAACTCCTTCCAAATCCAATCCTGAAATCCTTCCGATAGCATGAGATGTGATATCCCAATGCTTCTACCAAACCTGAGACCCATACTATGGCATGAGATGTGATATCCAACTCCTTCCCATTCCAATTCTGAGACTCTTCTGATAGCATGAGATGTGATATATCAATGCCTCTAATACCAAACGTGAGATCCTACCTCTAACATGAAATGTGATATCCAACTCTTTCCCGTTGCAAACCTGAGAGCCTTTCTATAGCATGAGATGTGATATCCAAGTCCTTCCCATTCCAATCCTGAGACCCTTCCTATAACATGAGATGTGATATCCAACTCCTTCCCATTCCAACCTGAGACCCTTCCTATAGCATGAGATGGGATATCCAACTCCTTCCAAATCCAATCCTGATACCCTTCCGATAGCATGAGATGTGATATCCCAATGCTTCTACCAAACCTGAGACCCATACTATGGCATGAGATGTGATATCAAACTCCTTCCCATTCCAATCCTGTGACCCTTCCTATAGCTTGAGATGTGATATCCAACTCCTTCCCATTCCAATTCTGAGACCCTTCCTATACAACGAGACTTGATATCTCAATGCTTCTAATACCAAACCTGAGACCCGTCCTATAACATGAGATGTGATATCCAAATCCTTCCCCTTCCAAACCTTAGACCCTTCCTTTATCATGAGATGTGATATCCAACTCCTTCCCATTCCAATCCTGAGACTCTTCCGATATCATGAGATGTGATATCTCAATGCTTCTAATATCAAACTTGAGACCCTCCCTATAGCATGAGATGTGATATCCAAGTCCTTCCCATTCCAATCCTGAGACCCTTCTTATAGCATGAGATGTGATATCTCAATGCTTCTAATACCAAACCTGAGACCCTTCCTATAACATGAGATGGGAATATCCAACTCCTTCCCATTCCAATCCTGAGACCCTTCCGATAGCAGAGATGTGATATCTCAATGCTTATACCAAACCTGAGATCCTTCCTATAACATGAGATGTGATATCCAACTCCTTCCCATTCCAATCCTGAGACACTTCCTATAGCATGAGATGTGATATCTCACTGCTTATACCAAACCTGAGACCCTTCCTATAGCATGAGATGTGATATCCAACTCCTTCCCATTCCAATCCTGAGACCCTTTCTATAGCATGAGATGTGATATCTCAATGCTTCTAATATCAAACTTGTGACCCTCCCTATAGCATGAGATGTGATACCCAAGTCCTTCCCATTCCAATCCTGAGACCCTTCCTACAACATGCGATGTGATGTCTCAATGCTTCTAATACCAAACCTGAGACTCTTCCTATAACATGAGATGGGATATCCAACTCCTTCCCATTCCAATCCTGAGACCCTTCCGATAGCAGAGATGTGATATCTCAATGCTTATACCAAACCTAAGACCCTTCCTATGGCATGAGATGTCATATACAACTCCTTCCCATTCCAATCCTGAGACCCTTCCTATAGCATGAGATGTGATATCTCAATGCTTATACCAAACCTGAGACCCTTCCTATAGCATGAGATGTGATATCCAACTCCTTCCCATTCCAATCCTGAGACCCTTCCTATAGCATGAGATGTGATGTCTCAATGCTTCTAATACCAAACCTGAGATCCTTCCTATAACATGAGATGTGATATCCAACTCCTTCCCATTCCAATCCCGAGACCCTTCCTATAGCATGAGATGTGATATCTCATTGCTTATACCAAACCTGAGACCCTTCCTATAGCATGAAATGTGATATCCAACTCCTTCCCATTCCAATCCTGAGACTCTTCCTATAGCATGAGATGTGATATCTCAATGCCTCTAATACCAAACCTGAGATCCTTCCTCTAACATGAAATGTGATATCCAACTCCTTCCCTTTACAAACCTGAGAGCCTACCTATTGCATGAGATGTGATATCCAAGTCCTTCCCATTCCAATCCTTAGACCCTTCCTACAGCATGCAATATGATATCTCAATGATTCTAATAACAAACCTGAGACCCGTCCTATAACATGAGATGGGATATCCAACTCCTTCCCATTCCAATCCTGAGACACTTCCGATAGCAGAGATGTGATATCTCAATGCTTATACCAAACCTGAGACCCTTCCTATAACATGAGATGTGATATCCAACTCCTTCCCGGTCCAAACCTGAGACCCTTCCTATAGCATATGTGATATCCAACTCCTTCCCATTCCAAACATGAGACCCTTCCTATAGCAAGAGTGTAATATCCAACTCCTTCCCATTCCAATCCTGAGACCATTCCTATAGCATGAGATGTGATATCTCAATGCTTCTAATACCAAACCTGAGATCCTTCCTATGACATGAGATGTGATATCCAATTCCTCCCCATTCCAAACCTGAGAACCTTCCTACAGCATGCGATGTGATATCTCAATGCTTCTAATACCAAACCCGAGACCAGTCCTATAACATGAGATTGGATATCCAACTCCATCCCCTTCCAAACCTGAGACTCTTCCTATAGCATGAGATGTGATATCCAACTTCTTCCCATTCCAATCCTGAGACCCTTCCTATAACATGAGATGTGATGTCTCAATGCTTCTAATACCAAACCTGAGATCTTTCCTATAACATGAGATGTGATATCCAACTCCTTCCCATTCCAATCCTGAGACCCTTCCTATAGCATGAGATGTGATATCTCAATGCTTATACCAAACCTGAGACCCTTCCTATAGCTTGAGATGTGATATCCAACTCCTTCCCATTCCAATCCTGAGACCCTTCCTATAGCATGAGATGTGATATCTCAAGGCCTCTAATACCAAACCTGAGATCCTTCCTCTAACATGAAATGGGATATCCAACTCCTTCCCCTTCCAAACCTGAGAGCCTTCCTATAACATGAAATGTGATATCCAATTCCTTCCCATTCCAACCTGAGACCCTTCCTATAGCATGAGATGGGATATCCAACTCCTTCCAAATCCAATACTGATACCCTTCCGATAGCATGAGATGTGATATCCCAATGCTTCTACCAAACCTGAGACCCATACTATGGCATGAGATGTGATATCAAACTCCTTACTATTCCAATCCTGAGTCCCTACCTATAGCTTGAGATGTGATATCCAACTCCTCCCCATTCCAATTCTGAGACCCTTCCTATACCATGAGACTTGATATCTCAATGCTTCTAATACCAAACCTGAGACCCGTCCTATAACATGAGATGTGATATCCAAATCCTTCCCCTTCCAAACCTTAGACCCTTCCTTTATCATGAGATGTGATATCCAATTCCTTCCCATTCCAATCCTGAGACCCTACCGATATCATGAGATTTGTTATCTCAATGCTTCTAATATCAAACTTGAGACCCTCCCTATAACATGAGATGTGACATCCAAGTCCTCCCCATTCCAATCCTGAGACCCTTCCTATAGCATGAGATGTGATATCTCAATGCTTTTAATACCAAACCTGAGACCCTTCCTATAACATGATTTGGGATATCCAACTCCTTCCCATTCCAATCCTGAGACCCTTCCGATAGCAGAGATGTGATATCTCAATGCTTATACCAAACCTGAGACCCTTCCTATGGCCTGAGATGTCATATGCAACTCCTTCCCATTCCAATCCTGAGACCCTTCCTATAGCATTAGATGTGATATCTCAATGCTTATACCAAATCTGAGACCCTTCCTATAGCATGAGATGTGATATCCAACTTCTTCCCATTCCAATCCTGAGACCCTTCCTATAGCATGAGATGTGATGTCTCAATTCTTCTAATACCAAACCTGAGATCCTTCCTATAACATGAGATGTGATATCCAACTCCTTCCCATTCCAATCCTGAGACCCTTATGATAGCATGAGATGTGATATCTCAATGCTTCTATTACCAAACCTGAGATCCTTCCTATAACATGAGATGTGATTTCCAAATCCTTCCACTTCCAAACCTGAGACCCTCCCTTTAGCATGAGATGTGATATCCAACTCCTTCCCATTCCAATCCTGAGACCCGTCTGATAGCATGAGATGTGATATTTCAATGCCTCTAATACCAAACCTGAGATCCTACCTCTAACATGAAATGTGATATCCATCTCGTTCCCTTTCCAAACCTGAGACCCTGCCTATAGCATGAGATGTGATATCCAAGTCCTTCCCATTCCAATCCTGAGACCCTTCCTATAGCATGTGATGTGATATCTCAATGCTTATACCAAATCTGAGACCCTTCCTATAGCATGAGATGTGATATTCAACTCCTTCCCATTCCAATCCTGAGACCCTTCCTATAGCATGAGATGTGATGTCTCAATGCTTCTAATACCAAACCTGAGATCCTTCCTATAACATGAGATGTGATATCCAACTCCTTCCCATTCCAATCCTGAGACCCTTATGATAGCATGAGATGTGATATCTCAATGCCTCTAATACCAAACCTGAGATACTTCCGATAGCATGAGATGTGATATCTCAATGCTTCTAATACCAAACCTGAGATCCTTCCTATAACATGAGATGTGATTTCCAAATCCTTCCCCTTCCAAACCTGAGAAACTCCCTTTAGCATGAGATGTGATATCCAACTCCTTCCCATTCCAATCCTGAGACCCATCTGATAGCATGAGATGTGATATTTCAATGCCTCTAATACCAAACCTGAGATCCTACCTCTAACATGAAATGTGATATCCATCTCCTTCCCTTTCCAAACCTGAGACCCTGCCTATAGCATGAGATGTGATATCCAAGTCCTTTCCATTCCAATCCTGAGACCCTTCCTATAGCATGTGATGTGATATCTCAATGCTTATACCAAACCTGAGACCCTTCCTATGGCATGAGATGTGATATCCAACTCCTTCCCATTCCAATCCTGAGACCCTTCCTATAGCATGAGATGTGATATCTCAATGCTTCTAATATCAAACTTGAGACCCTCCCTATAGCATGAGATGTGATACCCAAGTCCTTCCCATTCCAATCCTGAGACACTTCCTATAGCATGAGATGTGATATCCAACTGCTTCCCATTCCAATCCTGAGACCCTTCCTATGGCCTGAGATGTCATATGCAACTCCTTCCCATTCCAATCCTGAGACCCTTCCTATAGCATTAGATGTGATATCTCAATGCTTATACCAAATCTGAGACCCTTCCTATAGCATGAGATGTGATATCCAACTTCTTCCCATTCCAATCCTGAGACCCTTCCTATAGCATGAGATGTGATGTCTCAATTCTTCTAATACCAAACCTGAGATCCTTCCTATAACATGAGATGTGATATCCAACTCCTTCCCATTCCAATCCTGAGACCCTTATGATAGCATGAGATGTGATATCTCAATGCTTCTATTACCAAACCTGAGATCCTTCCTATAACATGAGATGTGATTTCCAAATCCTTCCACTTCCAAACCTGAGACCCTCCCTTTAGCATGAGATGTGATATCCAACTCCTTCCCATTCCAATCCTGAGACCCTTCTGATAGCATGAGATGTGATATTTCAATGCCTCTAATACCAAACCTGAGATCCTACCTCTAACATGAAATGTGATATCCATCTCCTTCCCTTTCCAAACCTGAGACCCTGCCTATAGCATGAGATGTGATATCCAAGTCCTTCCCATTCCAATCCTGAGACCCTTCCTATAGCATGTGATGTGATATCTCAATGCTTATACCAAATCTGAGACCCTTCCTATAGCATGAGATGTGATATCCAACTCCTTCCCATTCCAATCCTGAGACCCTTCCTATAGCATGAGATGTGATGTCTCAATGCTTCTAATACCAAACCTGAGATCCTTCCTATAACATGAGTTGTGATATCCAACTCCTTCCCATTCCAATCCTGAGACCCTTATGATAGCATGAGATGTGATATCTCAATGCCTCTAATACCAAACCTGAGATACTTCCGATAGCATGAGATGTGATATCTCAATGCTTCTAATACCAAACCTGAGATCCTTCCTATAACATGAGATGTGATTTCCAAATCCTTCCCCTTCCAAACCTGAGACCCTCCCTTTAGCATGAGATGTGATATCCAACTCCTTCCCATTCCAATCCTGAGACCCATCTGATAGCATGAGATGTGATATTTCAATGCCTCTAATACCAAACCTGAGATCCTACCTCTAACATGAAATGTGATATCCATCTCCTTCCCTTTCCAAACCTGAGACCCTGCCTATAGCATGAGATGTGATATCCAAGTCCTTTCCATTCCAATCCTGAGACCCTTCCTATAGCATGTGATGTGATATCTCAATGCTCATACCAAACCTGAGACCCTTCCTATGGCATGAGATGTCATATACAACTCCTTCCCATTCCAATCCTGAGACCCTTCCTATAGCATGAGATGTGATATCTCAATGCTTATACCAAACCTGAGACCCTTCCTATAGCATGAGATGTGATATCCAACTTCTTCCCATTCTAATCCTGAGACCCTTCCTATAACATGAGATGTGATGTCGCAATGCTTCTAATACCAAACCTGAGATCTTTCCTATAACATGAGATGTGATATCCAACTCCTTCCCATTCCAATCCTGAGACCCTTCCTATAGCATGAGATGTGATATCACAATGCTTATACCAAACCTGAGACCGTTCCTATAGCTTGAGATGTGATATCCAACTCCTTCCCATTCCAATCCTGAGACCCTTCCTATAGCATGAGATGTGATATCTCAAGGCCTATAATACCAAACCTGAGATCGTTCCTCTAACATGAAATGTGATATCCAACTCCTTCCCCTTCCAAACCTGAGAGCCTTCCTATAACATGAGATGTGACATCCAAGTCCTCCCCATTCCAATCCTGAGACCCTTCCTATAGCATGAGATGTGATATCTCAATGCTTCTAATACCAAACCTGAGACCCTTCCTATAACATGATTTGGGATATCCAACTCCTTCCCATTCCAATCCTGAGACCCTTCCGATAGCAGAGATGTGATATCTCAATGCTTATACCAAACCTGAGAGCCTTCCTATGGCCTGAGATGTCATATGCAACTCCTTCCCATTCCAATCCTGAGACCCTTCCTATAGCATTAGATGTGATATCTCAATGCTTATACCAAATCTGAGACCCTTCCTATAGCATGAGATGTGATATCCAACTTCTTCCCATTCCAATCCTGAGACCCTTCCTATAGCATGAGATGTGATGTCTCAATTCTTCTAATACCAAACCTGAGATCCTTCCTATAACATGAGATGTGATATCCAACTCCTTCCCATTCCAATCCTGAGACCCTTATGATAGCATGAGATGTGATATCTCAATGCCTCTAATACCAAACCTGAGATACTTCTGATAGCATGAGATGTGGTATCTCAATGCTTCTAATACCAAACCTGAGATCCTTCCTATAACATGAGATGTGATTTCCAAATCCTTCCACTTCCAAACCTGAGACCCTACCTTTAGCATGAGATGTGATATCCAACTCCTTCCCATTCCAATCCTGAGACCCTTCTGATAGCATGAGATGTGATATTTCAATGCCTCTAATACCAAACCTGAGATCCTACCTCTAACATGAAATGTGATATCCATCTCCTTCCCTTTCCAAACCTGAGACCCTGCCTATAGCATGAGATGTGATATCCAAGTCCTTCCCATTCCAATCCTGAGACCCTTCCTATAGCATGTGATGTGATATCTCAATGCTTAGTCCAAACCTGAGACCCTTCCTATGGCATGAGATGTCATATACAACTCCTTCCCATTCCAATCCTGAGACCCTTCCTATAGCATGAGATGTGATATCTCAATGCTTATACCAAACCTGAGGCCCTTCCTATAGCATGAGATGTGATATCCAACTTCTTCCCATTCCAATCCTGAGACCCTTCCTATAACATGAGATGTGATGTCTCAATGCTTCTAATACCAAACCTGAGACCCTTCCTATAACATGAGATGGGATATCCAACTCCTTCCCATTCCAATCCTGAGACCCTTCCGATAGCAGAGATGTGATATCTCAATGCTTTTACCAAACCTGAGACCCTTCCTATGGCCTGAGATGTCATATACAACTCCTTCCCATTCCAATCCTGAGACCCTTCCTATAGCATGAGATGTGATATCTCAATGCTTATACCAAATCTGAGACCCTTCCTATAGCATGAGATGTGATATCCAACTCCTTCCCATTCCAATCCTGAGACCCTTCCTATAGCATGAGATGTGATGTCTCAATGCTTCTAATACCAAACCTGAGATCCTTCCTATAACATGAGATGTGATATCCAACTCCTTCCCATTCCAATCCTGAGACCCTTATGATAGCATGAGATGTGATATCTCAATGCCTCTAATACCAAACCTGAGATACTTCCGATAGCATGAGATGTGATATCTCAATGCTTCTAATACCAAACCTGAGATCCTTCCTATAACATGAGATGTGATTTCCAAATCCTTCCCCTTCCAAACCTGAGACCCTCCCTTTAGCATGAGATGTGATATCCAACTCCTTCCCATTCCAATCCTGAGACCCATCTGATAGCATGAGATGTGATATTTCAATGCCTCTAATACCAAACCTGAGATCCTACCTCTAACATGAAATGTGATATCCATCTCCTTCCCTTTCCAAACCTGGGACCCTGCCTATAGCATGAGATTTGATATCCAAGTCCTTTCCATTCCAATCCTGAGACCCTTCCTATAGCATGTGATGTGATATCTCAATGCTTATACCAAACCTGAGACCCTTCCTATGGCCTGAGATGTCATATACAACTCCTTCCCATTCCAATCCTGAGACCCTTCCTATAGCATGAGATGTGATATCTCAATGCTTATACCAAACCTGAGACCCTTCCTATAGCATGAGATGTGATATCCAACTTCTTCCCATTCCAATCCTGAGACCCTTCCTATAACATGAGATGTGATGTCGCAATGCTTCTAATACCAAACCTGAGATCTTTCCTATAACATGAGATGTGATATCCAACTCCTTCCCATTCCAATCCTGAGACCCTTCCTATAGCATGAGATGTGATATCACAATGCTTATACCAAACCTGAGACCGTTCCTATAGCTTGAGATGTGATATCCAACTTCTTCCCATTCCAATCCTGAGACCCTTCCTATAGCATGAGATGTGATATCTCAAGGCCTCTAATACCAAACCTGAGATCGTTCCTCTAACATGAAATGTGATATCCAACTCCTTCCCCTTGCAAACCAGAGAGCCTTCCTATAACATGAGATGTGATATCCAACTCCTTCCCATTCCAATCCTGAGACCCTTATGATAGCATGAGATGTGATATCTCAATACCTCTAATACCAAACCTGAGATACTTACGATAGCATGAGATGTGATATCTCAATGCTTCTAATACCAAACCTGAGATCCTTCCTATAACATGAGATGTGATTTCCAAATCCTTCCCCTTCCAAACCTGAGACCCTCCCTTTAGCATGAGATGTGATATCCAACTCCTTCCCATTCCAATCCTGAGACCCTTCTGATAGCATGAGATGTGATATTTCAATGCCTCTAATACCAAACCTGAGATCCTACCTCGAACATGAAATGTGATATCCATCTCCTTCCCTTTCCAAACCTGAGACCCTGCCTATAGCATGAGATGTGATATCCAAGTGCTTTCCATTCCAATCCTGAGACCCTTCCCATAGCATGTGATGTGATATCTCAATGCTTATACCAAACCTGAGACCCTTCCTATGGCATGAGATGTCATATACAACTCCTTCCCATTCCAAACCTGAGACCCTTCCTATAGCATGAGATGTGATATCTCAATGCTTATACCAAACCTGAGACCCTTCTTATAGCATGAGATGTGATATCCAACTTCTTCCCATTCCAATCCTGAGACCCTTCCTATAACATGAGATGTGATGTCGCAATGCTTCTAATACCAAACCTGAGATCTTTCCTATAACATGAGATGTGATATCCAACTCCTTCCCATTCCAATCCTGAGACCCTTCCTATAGCATGAGATGTGATATCACAATGCTTATACCAAACCTGAGACCGTCCCTTTAGCTTGAGATGTGATATCCAACTCCTTCCCATTCCAATCCTGAGACCCTTCCTATAGCATGAGATGTGATATCTCAAGGCCTCTAATACCAAACCTGAGATCGTTCCTCTAACATGAAATGTGATATCCAACTCCTTCCCCTTCCAAACCTGAGAGCCTTCCTATAGCATGAGATATGATAGCCAAGTCCTTCCAATTCCAATCCTGAGACCCTTCCTATAACATGAAATGTGATATCCAACTCCTTCCCATTCCAACCTGAGACCCTTCCTATAGCATGAGATGGGATATCTCAATGCTTCTAATACCAAACCTGAGACTCTTCCTATAACATGAGATGGGATATCCAACTCATTCCCATTCCAATCCTGAGACCCTTCCGATAGCAGAGATGTGATATCTCAATGCTTATACCAAACCTGAGACCCTTCCTATGGCCTGAGATGTCATATACAACTCCTTCCCATTCCAATCCTGAGACCCTTCCTATAGCATGAGATGTGATATCTCAATGCTTATACCAAATCTGAGACCCTTCCTATAGCATGAGATGTGATATCCAACTCCTTCCCATTCCAATCCTGAGACCCTTCCTATAGCATGAGATGTGATGTCTCAATGCTTCTAATACCAAACCTGAGATCCTTCCTATAACATGAGATGTGATATCCAACTCCTTCCCATTCCAATCCTGAGACCCTTATGATAGCATGAGATGTGATATCTCAATGCCTCTAATACCAAACCTGAGATACTTCCGATAGCATGAGATGTGATATCTCAATGCTTCTAATACCAAACCTGAGATCCTTCCTATAACATGAGATGTGATTTCCAAATCCTCCCCCTTCCAAACCTGAGACCCTCCCTTTAGCATGAGATGTGATATCCAACTCCTTCCCATTCCAATCCTGAGACCCTTCTGATAGCATGAGATGTGATATCTCAATGCCTCTAATTCCAAACCTGAGATCCTACCTCTAACATGAAATGTGATATCCATCTCCTTCCCTTTCCAAACCTGAGACCCTGCCTATAGCATGAGATGTGATATCCAAGTCCTTCCCATTCCAATCCTGAGACCCTTCCCATAGCATTTGATGTGATATCTCAATGCTTATACCAAACCTGAGACCCTTCCTATGGCATGAGATGTCATATACAACTCCTTCCCATTCCAATCCTGAGACCCTTCCTATAGCATGAGATGTGATATCTCAATGCTTATACCAAACCTGAGACCCTTCCTATAGCATGAGATGTGATATCCAACTTCTTCCCATTCCAATCCTGAGACCCTTCCTATAACATGAGATGTGATGTCTCAATGCTTCTAATACCAAACCTGAGATCTTTCCTATAACATGAGATGTGATATCCAACTCCTTCCCATTCCAATCCTGAGACCCTTCCTATAGCATGAGATGTGATATCTCAAGGCCTCTAATACCAAACCTGAGATCCTTCCTCTAACATGAAATGTGATATCCAACTCTTTCCCCTTCCAAACCTGAGAGCCTTCCTATAGCATGAGATATGATATCCAAATCCTTCCCATTCCAATCCTGAGACCCTTCCTATAACATGAAATGTGATATCCTACTCCTTCCCATTCCATCCTGGGACCCTTCCTATATCATGAGATGGGATATCTCAATGCTTCTAATACCAAACCTGAGACCCTTCCTATAACATGAGATGGGAATATCCAACTCCTTCCCATTCCAATCCTGAGACCCTTCCGATAGCAGAGATGTGATATCTCACTGCTTATACCAAACCTGAGATCCTTCCTATAACATGAGATGTGATATCCAACTCCTTCCCATTCCAATCCTGAGACACTTCCTATAGCATGAGATGTGATATCTCAATGCTTATACCAAATCTGAGACCCTTCCTATAGAATGAGATGTGATATCCAACTCCTTCCCATTCCAATCCTGAGACCCTTCCTATAGCATGAGATTTGATATCTCAAGGCCTCTAATACCAAACCTGAGATCCTTCCTCTAACATGAAATGTGATATCCAACTCTTTCCCCTTCCAAACCTGAGAGCCCTCCTATAGCATGAGATATGATAGCCAAGTCCTTCCAATTCCAATCCTGAGACCCTTCCTATAACATGAAATGTGATATCCAACTCCTTCCCATTCCAACCTGAGACCCTTCCTATAGCATGAGATGGGATATCTCAATGCTTCTAATACCAAACCTGAGACTCTTCCTATAACATGAGATGGGATATCCAACTCATTCCCATTCCAATCCTGAGACCCTTCCGATAGCAGAGATGTGATATCTCAATGCTTATACCAAACCTGAGACCCTTCCTATGGCCTGAGATGTCATATACAACTCCTTCCCATTCCAATCCTGAGACCCTTCCTATAGCATGAGATGTGATATCTCAATGCTTATACCAAATCTGAGACCCTTCCTATAGCATGAGATGTGATATCCAACTCCTTCCCATTCCAATCCTGAGACCCTTCCTATAGCATGAGATGTGATGTCTCAATGCTTCTAATACCAAACCTGAGATCCTTCCTATAACATGAGATGTGATATCCAACTCCTTCCCATTCCAATCCTGAGACCCTTATGATAGCATGAGATGTGATATCTCAATGCCTCTAATACCAAACCTGAGATACTTCCGATAGCATGAGATGTGATATCTCAATGCTTCTAATACCAAACCTGAGATCCTTCCTATAACATGAGATGTGATTTCCAAATCCTCCCCCTTCCAAACCTGAGACCCTCCCTTTAGCATGAGATGTGATATCCAACTCCTTCCCATTCCAATCCTGAGACCCTTCTGATAGCATGAGATGTGATATCTCAATGCCTCTAATTCCAAACCTGAGATCCTACCTCTAACATGAAATGTGATATCCATCTCCTTCCCTTTCCAAACCTGAGACCTTGCCTATAGCATGAGATGTGATATCCAAGTCCTTCCCATTCCAATCCTGAGACCCTTCCTATAGCATGTGATGTGATATCTCAATGCTTATACCAAACCTGAGACCCTTCCTATGGCATGAGATGTCATATACAACTCCTTCCCATTCCAATCCTGAGACCCTTCCTATAGCATGAGATGTGATATCTCAATGCTTATACCAAACCTGAGACCCTTCCTATAGCATGAGATGTGATATCCAACTTCTTCCCATTCCAATCCTGAGACCCTTCCTATAACATGAGATGTGATGTCTCAATGCTTCTAATACCAAACCTGAGATCTTTCCTATAACATGAGATGTGATATCCAACTCCTTCCCATTCCAATCCTGAGACCCTTCCTATAGCATGAGATGTGATATCTCAAGGCCTCTAATACCAAACCTGAGATCCTTCCTCTAACATGAAATGTGATATCCAACTCTTTCCCCTTCCAAACCTGAGAGCCTTCCTATAGCATGAGATATGATATCCAAATCCTTCCCATTCCAATCCTGAGACCCTTCCTATAACATGAAATGTGATATCCTACTCCTTCCCTTTCCATCCTGGGACCCTTCCTATATCATGAGATGGGATATCTCAATGCTTCTAATACCAAACCTGAGACCCTTCCTATAACATGAGATGGGAATATCCAACTCCTTCCCATTCCAATCCTGAGACCCTTCCGATAGCAGAGATGTGATATCTCAATGCTTATACCAAACCTGAGATCCTTCCTATAACATGAGATGTGATATCCAACTCCTTCCCATTCCAATCCTGAGACACTTCCTATAGCATGAGATGTGATATCTCACTGCTTATACCAAACCTGAGACCCTTCCTATAGAATGAGATGTGATATCCAACTCCTTCCCATTCCAATCCTGAGACCATTCCTATAGCATGAGATGTGATATCTCAATGCTTCTAATATCAAACTTGAGACCCTCCCTATAGCATGAGATGTGATACCCAAGTCCTTCCCATTCCAATCCTGAGACACTTCCTATAGCATGAGATGTGATATCTCAATGCTTCTAATACCAAACCTGAGACTCTTCCTATAACATGAGATGGGATATCCAACTCCTTCCCATTCCAATCCTGAGACCCTTCCAATAGCAGAGATGTGATATCTCGATGCTTATACCAAATCTGAGACCCTTCCTATAGCATGAGATGTAATATCCAACTCCTTCCCATTCCAATCCTAAGGCCCTTCCTTTAGCATGAGATGTGATATCCAACTCCTTCCCATTCCAATCCTGAGACCCTTCTGATAGCATGAGATGTGATATCTCAATGCCTCTAATTCCAAACCTGAGATCCTACCTCTAACATGAAATGTGATATCCATCTCCTTCCCTTTCCAAACCTGAGACCCTGCCTATAGCATGAGATGTGATATCCAAGTCCTTCCCATTCCAATCCTGAGACCCTTCCTATAGCATGTGATGTGATATCTCAATGCTTATACCAAACCTGAGACCCTTCCTATGGCATGAGATGTCATATACAACTCCTTCCCATTCCAATCCTGAGACCCTTCCTATAGCATGAGATGTGATATCTCAATGCTTATACCAAACCTGAGACCCTTCCTATAGCATGAGATGTGATATCCAACTTCTTCCCATTCCAATCCTGAGACCCTTCCTATAACATGAGATGTGATGTCTCAATGCTTCTAATACCAAACCTGAGATCTTTCCTATAACATGAGATGTGATATCCAACTCCTTCCCATTCCAATCTTGAGACCCTTCCTATAGCATGAGATGTGATATCTCAAGGCCTCTAATACCAAACCTGAGATCCTTCCTCTAACATGAAATGTGATATCCAACTCTTTCCCCTTCCAAACCTGAGAGCCTTCCTATAGCATGAGATATGATATCCAAATCCTTCCCATTCCAATCCTGAGACCCTTCCTATAACATGAAATGTGATATCCTACTCCTTCCCATTCCATCCTGGGACCCTTCCTATATCATGAGATGGGATATCTCAATGCTTCTAATACCAAACCTGAGACCCTTCCTATAACATGAGATGGGAATATCCAACTCCTTCCCATTCCAATCCTGAGACCCTTCCGATAGCAGAGACGTGATATCTCAATGCTTATACCAAACCTGAGATCCTTCCTATAACATGAGATGTGATATCCAACTCCTTCCCATTCCAATCCTGAGACACTTCCTATAGCATGAGATGTGATATCTCAATGCTTATACCAAATCTGAGACCCTTCCTATAGCATGAGATGTGATATCCAACTCCTTCCCATTCCAATCCTGAGACCCTTCCTATAGTATGAGATTTGATATCTCAAGGCCTCTAATACCAAACCTGAGATCCTTCCTCTAACATGAAATGTGATATCCAACTCTTTCCCCTTCCAAACCTGAGAGCCTTCCTATAGCATGAGATATGATAGCCAAGTCCTTCCAATTCCAATCCTGAGACCCTTCCTATAACATGAAATGTGATATCCAACTCCTTCCCATTCCAACCTGAGACCCTTCCTATAGCATGAGATGGGATAGCTCAATGCTTCTAATACCAAACCTGAGACTCTTCCTATAACATGAGATGGGATATCCAACTCATTCCCATTCCAATCCTGAGACCCTTCCGATAGCAGAGATGTGATATCTCAATGCTTATACCAAACCTGAGACCCTTCCTATGGCCTGAGATGTCATATACAACTCCTTCCCATTCCAATCCTAAGACCCTTCCTATAGCATGAGATGTGATATCTCAATGCTTATACCAAATCTGAGACCCTTCCTATAGCATGAGATGTGATATCCAACTCCTTCCCATTCCAATCCTGAGACCCTTCCTATAGCATGAGATGTGATGTCTCAATGCTTCTAATACCAAACCTGAGATCCTTCCTATAACATGAGATGTGATATCCAACTCCTTCCCATTCCAATCCTGAGACCCTTATGATAGCATGAGATGTGATATCTCAATGCCTCTAATACCAAACCTGAGATACTTCCGATAGCATGAGATGTGATATCTCAATGCTTCTAATACCAAACCTGAGATCCTTCCTATAACATGAGATGTGATTTCCAAATCCTCCCCCTTCCAAACCTGAGACCCTCCCTTTAGCATGAGATGTGATATCCAACTCCTTCCCATTCCAATCCTGAGACCCTTCTGATAGCATGAGATGTGATATCTCAATGCCTCTAATTCCAAACCTGAGATCCTACCTCTAACATGAAATGTGATATCCATCTCCTTCCCTTTCCAAACCTGAGACCCTGCCTATAGCATGAGATGTGATATCCAAGTCCTTCCCATTCCAATCCTGAGACCCTTCCTATAGCATGTGATGTGATATCTCAATGCTTATACCAAACCTGAGACCCTTCCTATGGCATGAGATGTCATATACAACTCCTTCCCATTCCAATCCTGAGACCCTTCCTATAGCATGAGATGTGATATCTCAATGCTTATACCAAACCTGAGACCCTTCCTATAGCATGAGATGTGATATCCAACTTCTTCCCATTCCAATCCTGAGACCCTTCCTATAACATGAGATGTGATGTCTCAATGCTTCTAATACCAAACCTGAGATCTTTCCTATAACATGAGATGTGATATCCAACTCCTTCCCATTCCAATCCTGAGACCCTTCCTATAGCATGAGATGTGATATCTCAAGGCCTCTAATACCAAACCTGAGATCCTTCCTCTAACATGAAATGTGATATCCAACTCTTTCCCCTTCCAAACCTGAGAGCCTTCCTATAGCATGAGATATGATATCCAAATCCTTCCCATTCCAATCCTGAGACCCTTCCTATAACATGAAATGTGATATCCTACTCCTTCCCATTCCATCCTGGGACCCTTCCTATATCATGAGATGGGATATCTCAATGCTTCTAATACCAAACCTGAGACCCTTCCTATAACATGAGATGGGAATATCCAACTCCTTCCCATTCCAATCCTGAGACCCTTCCGATAGCAGAGATGTGATATCTCAATGCTTATACCAAACCTGAGATCCTTCCTATAACATGAGATGTGATATCCAACTCCTTCCCATTCCAATCCTGAGACACTTCCTATAGCATGAGATGTGATATCTCAATGCTTATACCAAATCTGAGACCCTTCCTATAGCATGAGATGTGATATCCAACTCCTTCCCATTCCAATCCTGAGACCCTTCCTATAGTATGAGATTTGATATCTCAAGGCCTCTAATAACAAACCTGAGATCCTTCCTCTAACATGAAATGTGATATCCAACTCTTTCCCCTTCCAAACCTGAGAGCCTTCCTATAGCATGAGATATGATAGCCAAGTCCTTCCAATTCCAATCCTGAGACCCTTCCTATAACATGAAATGTGATATCCAACTCCTTCCCATTCCAACCTGAGACCCTTCCTATAGCATGAGATGGGATATCTCAATGCTTCTAATACCAAACCTGAGACTCTTCCTATAACATGAGATGGGATATCCAACTCATTCCCATTCCAATCCTGAGACCCTTCCGATAGCAGAGATGTGATATCTCAATGCTTATACCAAACCTGAGACCCTTCCTATGGCCTGAGATGTCATATACAACTCCTTCCCATTCCAATCCTAAGACCCTTCCTATAGCATGAGATGTGATATCTCAATGCTTATACCAAATCTGAGACCCTTCCTATAGCATGAGATGTGATATCCAACTCCTTCCCATTCCAATCCTGAGACCCTTCCTATAGCATGAGATGTGATGTCTCAATGCTTCTAATACCAAACCTGAGATCCTTCCTATAACATGAGATGTGATATCCAACTCCTTCCCATTCCAATCCTGAGACCCTTATGATAGCATGAGATGTGATATCTCAATGCCTCTAATACCAAACCTGAGATACTTCCGATAGCATGAGATGTGATATCTCAATGCTTCTAATACCAAACCTGAGATCCTTCCTATAACATGAGATGTGATTTCCAAATCCTCCCCCTTCCAAACCTGAGACCCTCCCTTTAGCATGAGATGTGATATCCAACTCCTTCCCATTCCAATCCTGAGACCCTTCTGATAGCATGAGATGTGATATCTCAATGCCTCTAATTCCAAACCTGAGATCCTACCTCTAACATGAAATGTGATATCCATCTCCTTCCCTTTCCAAACCTGAGACCCTGCCTATAGCATGAGATGTGATATCCAAGTCCTTCCCATTCCAATCCTGAGACCCTTCCTATAGCATGTGATGTGATATCTCAATGCTTATACCAAACCTGAGACCCTTCCTATGGCATGAGATGTCATATACAACTCCTTCCCATTCCAATCCTGAGACCCTTCCTATAGCATGAGATGTGATATCTCAATGCTTATACCAAACCTGAGACCCTTCCTATAGCATGAGATGTGATATCCAACTTCTTCCCATTCCAATCCTGAGACCCTTCCTATAACATGAGATGTGATGTCTCAATGCTTCTAATACCAAACCTGAGATCTTTCCTATAACATGAGATGTGATATCCAACTCCTTCCCATTCCAATCCTGAGACCCTTCCTATAGCATGAGATGTGATATCTCAAGGCCTCTAATACCAAACCTGAGATCCTTCCTCTAACATGAAATGTGATATCCAACTCTTTCCCCTTCCAAACCTGAGAGCCTTCCTATAGCATGAGATATGATATCCAAATCCTTCCCATTCCAATCCTGAGACCCTTCCTATAACATGAAATGTGATATCCTACTCCTTCCCATTCCATCCTGGGACCCTTCCTATATCATGAGATGGGATATCTCAATGCTTCTAATACCAAACCTGAGACCCTTCCTATAACATGAGATGGGAATATCCAACTCCTTCCCATTCCAATCCTGAGACCCTTCCGATAGCAGAGATGTGATATCTCAATGCTTATACCAAACCTGAGATCCTTCCTATAACATGAGATGTGATATCCAACTCCTTCCCATTCCAATCCTGAGACACTTCCTATAGCATGAGATGTGATATCTCACTGCTTATACCAATCCTGAGACCCTTCCTATAGAATGAGATGTGATATCCAACTCCTTCCCATTCCAATCCTGAGACCATTCCTATAGCATGAGATGTGATATCTCAATGCTTCTAATATCAGACTTGAGACCCTCCCTATAGCATGAGATGTGATACCCAAGTCCTTCCCATTCCAATCCTGAGACACTTCCTATAGCATGAGATGTGATATCTCAATGCTTCTAATACCAAACCTGAGACTCTTCCTATAACATGAGATGGGATATCCAACTCCTTCCCATTCCAATCCTGAGACCCTTCCAATAGCAGAGATGTGATATCTCGATGCTTATACCAAATCTGAGACCCTTCCTATAGCATGAGATGTGATATCCAACTCCTTCCCATTCCAATCCTAAGGCCCTTCCTATAGCATGAGATGTGATGTCTCAATGCTTCTAATACCAAACCTGAGATCCTTCCTATAACATGAGATGTGATATCCAACTCCTTCCCATTCCAATCCTGAGACCCTTCCTATAGCATGAGATGTGATGTCTCAATGCTTCTAATACCAAACCTGAGAACCTTCCTACAGCATGCGATGGGATATCTCAATGCTTCTAATACCAAACCTGAGACCAGTCCTATAACATGAGATTGGATATCCAACTCCTTCCCCTTCCAAACCTGAGACCCTTCCTATAGCATGAGATGTGATATCCAACTTCTTCCCATTCCAATCCTGAGACCCTTCCTATAACATGAGATGTAATATCCAACTCCTTCCCATTCCAGTCCTGAGACCCTTCCTATAGCATGAGATGTGCTATCTCAATGCTTATACCAAACCTGAGACCCTTCCTAAAGCTTGAGATGTGATATCCAACTCCTTCCCATTCCAATCCTGAGACCCTTCCTATAGCATGATATGTGATATCTCAATGCCTCTAATACCAAACCTGAGACCCTTCCTATAGCATGAGATGTGATATCCAACGTCTTCCCATTCCAATCCTGAGACCCTTCCTATAACATGAGATGTAATATCCAACTCCTTCCCATTCCAATCCTGAGACCCTTCCTATAGCATGAGATGTGCTATCTCAATGCTTATACCAAACCTGAGACCCTTCCTAAAGCTTGAGATGTGATATCCAACTCCTTCCCATTCCAATCCTGAGACCCTTCCTATAGCATGATATGTGATGTCTCAATGCTTCTAATACCAAACCTGAGATCTTTCCTATAACATGAGATGTAATATCCAACTCCTTCCCATTCCAATCCTGAGACCCTTCCTATAGCATGAGATGTGCTATCTCAATGCTTATACCAAACCTGAGACCCTTCCTAAAGCTTGAGATGTGATATCCAACTCCTTCCCATTCCAATCCTGAGACCCTTCCTATAGCATGATATGTGATATCTCAATGCCTCTAATACCAAACCTGAGATCCTTCCTCTAACATGAAATGTGATATCGAACTCCTTCCCTTTCCAAACCTGAGAGCCTACCTATAGCATGAGATGTGATATCCAAGTCCTTCCCATTCCAATCCTTAGACCCTTCCTACAGCATGCAATATGATATCTCAATGATTCTAATAACAAACCTGAGACCCGTCCTATAACATGAGATGTGATATCCAACTCCTTCCCGTTTCAAACCTGAGACCCTTCCTATAACATGAGATGTGATATCCAACTCCTTCCCGTTTCAAACCTGAGACCCTTCCTATAGCATATGTGATATCCAACTCCTTCCCATTCCAAACATGAGACCCTTCCTATAGCAAGAATGTAATATCCAACTCCTTCCCATTCCAATCCTGAGACCATTCCTATAGCATGAGATGTGATATCTCAATGCTTCTAATACCAAACCTGAGATCCTTCCTATGACATGAGATGTGATATCCAATTCCTCCCCATTCCAAACCTGAGAACCTTCCTACAGCATGCGATGTGATATCTCAATGCTTCTAATACCAAACCTGAGACCAGTCCTATAACATGAGATTGGATATCCAACTCCTTCCCCTTCCAAACATGAGACCCTTCCTATAGCATGAGATGTGATATCCAACTTCTTCCCATTCCAATCCTGAGACCCTTCCTATAACATGAGATGTGATGTCTCAATGCTTCTAATACCAAACCTGAGATCTTTCCTATAACATGAGATGTGATATCCAACTCCTTCCCATTCCAATCCTGAGACCCTTCCTATAGCATGAGATGTGCTATCTCAATGCTTATACCAAACCTGAGACCCTTCCTAAAGCTTGAGATGTGATATCCAACTCCTTCCCATTCCAATCCTGAGACCCTTCCTATAACATGAAATGTGATATCCAACTCCTTCCCATTCCAACCTGAGACCCTTCCCATAGCATGAGATGGGATATCCAACTCCTTCCAAATCCAATACTGATACCCTTCCAATAGCATGAGATGTGATATCCCAATGCTTCTACCAAACCTGAGAACCATACTATGGCATGAGATGTGATATCAAACTCCTTCCCATTCCAATCCTGAGACTCTTCCTATAGCTTGAGATGTGATATCCGAAATCCTTCCCATTCCAATTCTGAGACCCTTCCTATACCATGAGACTTGATATCTCAATGCTTCTAATACCAAACCTGAGACCCGTCCTATAACATGAGATGTGATATCAAACTCCTTCCCATTCCAATCCTGAGACTCTTCCTATAGCTTGAGATGTGATATCCGAAATCCTTCCCATTCCAATTCTGAGACCCTTCCTATACCATGAGACTTGATATCTCAATGCTTCTAATACCAAACCTGAGACCCTTCCTTTATCATGAGATGTGATATCCAACTCCTTCCCATTCCAATCCTGAGACCCTTCCGATATCATGAGATTTGTTATCTCAATGCTTCTAATATCAAAATTGAGACCCGCCTATAACATGAGATGTGATATCCAAATCTTTCCCCTTCCAAACCTTAGACCCTTCCTTTATCATGAGATGGGATATCCAACTCCTTCCCATTCCAATCCTGAGACCCTTCCGATAGCAGAGATGTGATATCTCAATGCTTATACCAATCCTGAGACCCTTCCTATGGCCTGAGATGTCATATACAACTCCTTCCCAATCCAATCCTGAGACCCTTCCTATAGCATGAGATGTGATATCTCAATGCTTATACCAAATCTGAGACCCTTCCTATAGCATGAGATGTGATATCCAACTCCTTCCCATTCCAATCCTGAGACCCTTCCTATAGCATGAGATGTGATGTCTCAATGCTTCTAATACCAAACCTGAGATCCTTCCTATAACATGAGATGTGATATCCAACTCCTTCCTATTCCAATCCTGAGACCCTTCCTATAGCATGAGATGTGATGTCTCAATGCTTCTAATACCAAACCTGAGAACCTTCCTACAGCATGCGATGTGTTATCTCAATGCTTCTAATACCAAACCTGAGACCAGTCCTATAACATGAGATTGGATATCCAACTCCTTCCCCTTCCAAACCTGAGACCCTTCCTATAGCATGAGATGTGATATCCAACTTCTTCCCATTCCAATCCTGAGACCCTTCCTATAACATGAGATGTGATGTCTCAATGCTTCTAATACCAAACCTGAGATCTTTCCTATAACATGAGATGTAATATCCAACTCCTTCCCATTCCAATCCTGAGACCCTTCCTATAGCATGAGATGTGCTATCTCAATGCTTATACCAAACCTGAGACCCTTCCTAAAGCTTGAGATGTGATATCCAACTCCTTCCCATTCCAATCCTGAGACCCTTCCTATAGCATGAGATGTGATATCTCAATGCTTCTAATATCAAACTTGAGACCCTTCCTATAGCATGAGATGTGATATCCAACTCCTTCCCATTCCAATCCTGAGACCCTTCCTATAGCATGAGATGTGATGTCTCAATGCTTCTAATACCAAACCTGAGATCCTTCCTATAACATGAGATGTGATATCCAACTCCTTCCCATTCTAATCCCGAGACCCTTCCTATAGCATGAGATGTGATATCTCGATGCTTATACCAAACCTGAGACCCTTCCTATAGCATGAGATGTGATATCCAACTCCTTCCCATTCCAATCCTGAGACCCTTCCTATAGCATGAGATGTGATATCTCAATGCCTCTAATACCAAACCTGAGATCCTTCCTCTAACATGAAATGTGATATCCAACTCCTTCCCTTTCCAAACCTGAGAGCCTACCTATAGCATGAGATGTGATATCCAAGTCCTTCCCATTCCAATCCTTAGACCCTTCCTACAGCATGCAATATGATATCTCAATGATTCTAATAACAAATCTGAGACCCATCCTATAACATGAGATGGGATATCCAACTCCTTCCTATTCCAATCCTGAGACACTTCCGATAGCAGAGATGTGATATCTCAATGCTTATACCAAACCTGAGACCCTTCCTATAACATGAGATGTGATATCCAACTCCTTCCCGGTCCAAACCTGAGACCCTTCCTATAGCATATGTGATATCCAACTCCTTCCCATTCCAAACATGAGACCCTTCCTATAGCAAGAATGTAATATCCAACTCCTTCCCATTCCAATCCTGAGACCATTCCTATAGCATGCGATGTGATATCTCAATGCATCTAATACCAAACCCGAGACCAGTCCTATAACATGAGATTGGATATCCAACTCCTTTCCCTTCCAAACCTGAGACCCTTCCTATAGCATGAGATGTGATATCCAACTTCTTCCCATTCCACTCCTGAGACCCTTCCTATAACATGAGATGTGATGTCTCAATGCTTCTAATACCAAACCTGAGATCTTTCCTATAACATGAGATGTGATATCCAACTCCTTCTCATTCCAATCCTGAGACCCTTCCTATAGCATGAGATGTGATATCTCAAGGCCTCTAATACCAAACCTGAGATTCTTCCTCTAACATGAAATGTGATATCCAACTCCTTCCCCTTCCAAACCTGAGAGCCTTCCTATAGCATGAGATATGATATCCAAGTCCTTCCCATCCAATCCTGAGACCCTTCCGATATCATGAGATTTGTTATCTCAATGCTTCTAATATCAAACTTGAGACCCTCCCTATAGCATGAGATGTGACATCCAAGTCCTCCCCATTCCAATCCTGAGACTCTTCCTATAGCATGAGATGTGATATCTCAATGCTTCTAATACCAAACCTGAGACCCTTCCTATAACATGAAATGTGATATCCAACTCCTTCCCATTCCAACCTGAGACCCTTCCTATAGCATGAGATGGGATATCCAATTCCTTCCAAATCCAATACTGATACCCTTCCGATAGCATGAGATGTGATATCCCAATGCTTCTACCAAACCTGAGACCCATACTATGGCATGAGATGTGATATCAAACTCCTTCCCATTCCAATCCTGAGACCCTACCTATAGCTTGAGATGTGATATCCAACTCCTTCCCATTCCAATTCTGAGACCCTTCCTATACCATGAGTCTTGATATCTCAATGCTTCTAATACAAAACCTGAGACCCGTCCTATAACATGAGATGTGATATCCAAATCCTTCCCCTTCCAAACCTTAGACCCTTCCTTTATCATGAGATGTGATATCCAATTCCTTCCCATTCCAATCCTGAGACCCTTCCGATATCATGAGATTTGTTATCTCAATGCTTCTAATATCAAACTTGAGACCCTCCCTATAGCATGAGATGTGACATCCAAGTCCTCCCCATTCCAATCCTGAGACTCTTCCTATAGCATGAGATGTGATATCTCAATGCTTCTAATACCAAACCTGAGACCCTTCCTATAACATGAGATGGGATATCCAACTCCTTCCCATTCCAATCCTGAGACCCTTCCGATAGCAGAGATGTGATATCTCAATGCTTATACCAAACCTGAGACCCTTCCTATGGCCTGATTTGTCATATACAACTCCTTCCCATTCCAATCCTGAGACCCTTCCTATAGCATGAGATGTGATATCTCAATGCTTATACCAAATCCGAGACCCTTCCTATAGCATGAGATGTGATATCCAACTCCTTCCCATTCCAATCCTGAGACCCTTCCTATAGCATGAGATGTGATGTCTCAATGCTTCTAATACCAAACCTGAGATCCTTCTGATAGCATGAGATGTGATATCTCAATGCTTCTAGTACCAAACCTGAGATCCTTCCTATAACATGAGATGTGATTTCCAAATCCTTCCACTTCCAAACCTGAGACACTCCCTTTAGCATGAGATGTGATATCCAACTCCTTCCCATTCCAATCCTGAGACCCTTCTGATAGCATGAGATGTGATATTTCAATGCCTCTAATACCAAACCTGAGATCCTACCTCTAACATGAAATGTGATATCCATCTCCTTCCCTTTCCAAACCTGAGACCCTGCCTATAGCATGAGATGTGATATCAAAAGTCCTTCCCATTCCAATCCTGAGACCCTTCCTATAGCATGTGATGTGATATCTCAATGCTTATACCAAACCTGAGACCCTTCCTATGGCATGAGATGTCATATACAACTCCTTCCCATTCCAATCCTGAGACCCTTCCTATAGCATGAGATGTGATATCTCAATGCTTATACCAAACCTGAGACCCTTCCTATAGCATGAGATGTGATATCCAACTTCTTCCCATTCCAATCCTGAGACCCTTCCTATAACATGAGATGTGATGTCTCAATGCTTCTAATACCAAACCTGAGACCCTTCCTATAACATGAGATGGGATATCCAACTCCTTCCCATTCCAATCCTGAGACCCTTCCTATAGCAGAGATGTGATATCTCAATGCTTATACCAAACCTGAGACCCTTCCTATGGCCTGAGATGTCATATACAACTCCTTCCCATTCCAATCCTGAGACCGTTCCTATAGCATGAGATGTGATATCTCAATGCTTATACCAAATCTGAGACCCTTCCTATAGCATGAGATGTGATATCCAACTCCTTCCCATTCCAATCCTGAGACCCTTCCTATAGCATGAGATGTGATGTCTCAATGCTTCTAATACCAAACCTGAGATCCTTCCTATAACATGAGATGTGATATCCAACTCCTTCCCATTCCAATCCTGAGACCCTTAAGATAGCATGAGATGTGATATCTCAATGCCGCTAATACCAAACCTGAGATACTTCCGATAGCATGAGATGTGATATCTCAATGCTTCTAATACCAAACCTGAGATCCTTCCTATAACATGAGATGTGATTTCCAAATCCTTCCCCTTCCAAACCTGAGACCCTCCCTTTAGCATGAGATGTGATATCCAACTCCTTCCCATTCCAATCCTGAGACCCTTCTGATAGCATGAGATGTGATATTTCAATGCCTCTAATACCAAACCTGAGATCCTACCTCTAACATGAAATGTGATATCCATCTCCTTCCCTTTCCAAACCTGAGACCCTGCCTATAGCATGAGATGTGATATCCAAGTCCTTCCCATTACAATCCTGAGACCCTTCCTATAGCATGTGATGTGATATCTCAATGCTTATACCAAACCTGAGACCCTTCCTATGGCATGAGATGTCATATACAACTCCTTCCCATTCCAATCCTGAGACCCTTCCTATAGCATGAGATGTGATATCTCAATGCTTATACCAAACCTGAGACCCTTCCTATAGCATGAGATGTGATATCCAACTTCTTCCCATTCCAATCCTGAGACCCTTCCTAAAACATGAGATGTGATGTCTCAATGCTTCTAATACCAAACCTGAGATCTTTCCTATAACATGATATGTGATATCCAACTCCTTCCCATTCCAATCCTGAGACCCTTCCTATAGCATGAGATGTGATATCTCAAGGCCTCTAATACCAAACCTGAGATCGTTCCTCTAACATGAAATGTGATATCCAACTCCTTCCCCTTCCAAACCTGAGAGCCTTCCTATAGCATGAGATATGATAGCCAAGTCCTTCCAATTCCAATCCTGAGACCCTTCCTATAACATGAAATGTGATATCCAACTCCTTCCCATTCCAACCTGAGACCCTTCCTATAGCATGAGATGGGATATCTCAATGCTTCTAATACCAAACCTGAGACTCTTCCTATAACATGAGATGGGATATCCAACTCCTTCCCATTCCAATCCTGAGACCCTTCCGATAGTAGAGATGTGATATCTCAATGCTTATACCAAACCTGAGACCCTTCCTATGGCCTGAGATGTGATATCCAACTGCTTCCCATTCCAATCCTGAGACCCTTCCTATAGCATGAGATGTGATATCTCAATGCTTATACCAAATCTGAGACCCTTCCTATAGCATGAGATGTGATATCCAACTCCTTCCCATTCCAATCCTGAGACCCTTCCTATAGCATGAGATGTGATGTCTCAATGCTTCTAATACCAAACCTGAGATCCTTCCTATAACATGAGATGTGATATCCAACTCCTTCCGATTCCAATCCTGAGACCCTTATGATAGCATGAGATGTGATATCTCAATGCTTCTAATACCAAACCTGAGATCCTTCCTATAACATGAGATGTGATTTCCAAATCCTTCCCCTTCCAAACCTGAGACCCTCCCTTTAGCATGAGATGTGATATCCAACTCCTTCCCATTCCAATCCTGAGACCCTTCTGATAGCATGAGATGTGATATCTCAATGCCTCTAATTCCAAACCTGAGATCCTACCTCTAACATGAAATGTGATATCCATCTCCTTCCCTTTCCAAACCTGAGACCCTGTCTATAACATGAGATGTCATATACAACTCCTTCCCATTCCAATCCTGAGACCCTTCCTATAGCACGAGATGTGATATCTCAATGCTTATACCAAACCTGAGACCCTTCCTATAGCATGAGATGTGATATCCAACTCCTTCCCATTCCAATCCTGAGACCCTTCCTTTAGCATGAGATGTGATATCCAACTCCTTCCCATTCCAATCCTGAGACCCTTCCTATAGCCTGAGATGTGATGTCTCAATGCCTCTAATACCAAACCTGAGATCCTTCCTCTAACATGAAATGTGATATCCAACTCCTTCCCTTTCCAAACCTGAGAGCCTATCTATAGCATGAGATGTGATATCCAAGTCCTTCCCATTCCAATCCTGAGACACTTCCGATAGCAGAGATGTGATATCTCAATGCTTATACCAAACCTGAGACCCTTCCTATAACATGAGATGTGATATCCAACTCCTTCCCGTTCCAAACCTGAGACCCTTCCTTTAGCATGAGATGTGATATCCAGCTCCTTCCCATTCCAATCCTGAGACACTTCCGATAGCATGAGATGTGATATCTCAATGCTTCTAATATCAAAACTGAGACACTCCCTATAGCATGATATGTGATATCTAAGTCCTTCCCATTCCAATCCTGAGACCCTTCCTATAGCATGAGATGTGATATCTCAATGCTTCTACCAAACCTGAGACCCTTCCTTTAGCATGAGATGTGATAACCAACTCCTTGCCATTCCAATCCTGAGACCCTTCCTATAGCATGAGATGTGATATCTCAATACTTCTAATACCAAACCTGAGATCCTTCCGATAACATGAGATGTGATATCCAAATCCTTCCCCTTCCAAACCTGAGACCCTCCCTTTAGCATGAGATGTGATATCCAACTCCTTCCCATTCCAATCCTGAGACCCTTCTGATAGCATGAGATGTGATATCTCAATGCTTCTATACCAAACCTGAGATCCTTCCGATAGCATGAGATGTGATATCTGAATGCTTCTAATACCAAACCTGAGATCCTTCCTATAACATGAGATGTGATATCCAAATCCTTCCCCTTCCAAACCTGAGACCCTCCCTTTAGCATGAGATGTGATATCCAACTCCTTCCCATTCCAATCCTGAGACCCTTCCGATATCATGAGATTTGTTATCTCAATGCTTCTAATATCAAACTTGAGACCCTCCCTATAGCATGAGATGTGACATCCAAGTCCTCCCCATTCCAATCCTGAGACTCTTCCTATAGCATGAGATGTGATATCTCAATGCTTCTAATACCAAACCTGAGACCCTTCCTATAACATGAGATGGGATATCCAACTCCTTCCCATTCCAATCCTGAGACCCTTCCGATAGCAGAGATGTGATATCTCAATGCATATACCAAACCTGAGACCCTTCCTATGGCCTGATTTGTCATATACAACTCCTTCCCATTCCAATCCTGAGACCCTTCCTATAGCATGAGATGTGATATCTCAATGCTTGTACCAAATCCGAGACCCTTCCTATAGCATGAGATGTGATGTCTCAATGCTTCTAATACCAAACCTGAGATCCTTCTGATAGCATGAGATGTGATATCTCAATGCTTCTAGTACCAAACCTGAGATCCTTCCTATAACATGAGATGTGATTTCCAAATCCTTCCACTTCCAAACCTGAGACACTCCCTTTAGCATGAGATGTGATATCCAACTCCTTTCCATTCCAATCCTGAGACCCTTCTGATAGCATGAGATGTGATATTTCAATGCCTCTAATACCAAACCTGAGATCCTACCTCTAACATGAAATGTGATATCCATCTCCTTCCCTTTCCAAACCTGAGACCCTGCCTATAGCATGAGATGTGATATCAAAAGTCCTTCCCATTCCAATCCTGAGACCCTTCCTATAGCATGTGATGTGATATCTCAATGCTTATACCAAACCTGAGACCCTTCCTATGGCATGAGATGTCATATACAACTCCTTCCCATTCCAATCCTGAGACCCTTCCTATAGCATGAGATGTGATATCTCAATGCTTATACCAAACCTGAGACCCTTCCTATAGCATGAGATGTGATATCCAACTTCTTCCCATTCCAATCCTGAGACCCTTCCTATAACATGAGATGTGATGTCTCAATGCTTCTAATACCAAACCTGAGACCCTTCCTATAACATGAGATGGGATATCCAACTCCTTCCCATTCCAATCCTGTGACCCTTCCGATAGCAGAGATGTGATATCTCAATGCTTATACCAAACCTGAGACCCTTCCTATGGCCTGAGATGTCATATACAACTCCTTCCCATTCCAATCCTGAGACCGTTCCTATAGCATGAGATGTGATATCTCAATGCTTATACCAAATCTGAGACCCTTCCTATAGCATGAGATGTGATATCCAACTCCTTCCCATTCCAATCCTGAGACCCTTCCTATAGCATGAGATGTGATGTCTCAATGCTTCTAATACCAAACCTGAGATCCTTCCTATAACATGAGATGTGATATCCAACTCCTTCCCATTCCAATCCTGAGACCCTTATGATAGCATGAGATGTGATATCTCAATGCCTCTAATAACAAACCTGAGATACTTCTGATAGCATGAGATGTGATATCTCAATGCTTCTAATACCAAACCTGAGATCCTTCCTATAACATGAGATGTGATTTCCAAATCCTTCCCCTTCCAAACCTGAGACCCTCCCTTTAGCATGAGATGTGATATCCAACTCCTTCCCATTCCAATCCTGAGACCCTTCTGATAGCATGAGATGTGATATTTCAATGCCTCTAATACCAAACCTGAGATCCTACCTCTAACATGAAATGTGATATCCATCTCCTTCCCTTTCCAAACCTGAGACCCTGCCTATAGCATGAGATGTGATATCCAAGTCCTTCCCATTACAATCCTGAGACCCTTCCTATAGCATGTGATGTGATATCTCAATGCTTATACCAAACCTGAGACCCTTCCTATGGCATGAGATGTCATATACAACTCCTTCCCATTCCAATCCTGAGACCCTTCCTATAGCATGAGATGTGATATCTCAATGCTTATACCAAACCTGAGACCCTTCCTATAGCATGAGATGTGATATCCAACTTCTTCCCATTCCAATCCTGAGACCATTCCTATAACATGAGATGTGATGTCTCAATGCTTCTAATACCAAACCTGAGATCTTTCCTATAACATGAGATGTGATATCCAACTCCTTCCCATTCCAATCCTGAGACCCTTCCTATAGCATGAGATGTGATATCTCAAGGCCTCTAATACCAAACCTGAGATCGTGCCTCTAAAATGAAATGTGATATCCAACTCCTTCCCCTTCCAAACCTGAGAGCCTTCCTATAGCATGAGCTATGATAGCCAAGTCCTTCCAATTCCAATCCTGAGACCCTTCCTATAACATGAAATGTGATATCCAACTCCTTCCCATTCCAACCTGAGACCCTTCCTATAGCATGAGATTGGATATCTCAATGCTTCTAATACCAAACCTGAGACTCTTCCTATAACATGAGATGGGATATCCAACTCCTTCCCATTCCAATCCTGAGACCCTTCCGATAGCAGAGATGTGATATCTCAATGCTTATACCAAACCTGAGACCCTTCCTATGGCCTGAGATGTGATATCCAACTGCTTCCCATTCCAATCCTGAGACCCTTCCTATAGCATGAGATGTGATATCTCAATGCTTATACCAAATCTGAGACCCTTCCTATAGCATGAGATGTGATATCCAACTCCTTCCCATTCCAATCCTGAGACCCTTCCTATAGCATGAGATGTGATGTCTCAATGCTTCTAATACCAAACCTGAGATCCTTCCTATAACATGAGATGTGATATCCAACTCCTTCCGATTCCAATCCTGAGACCCTTATGATAGCATGAGATGTGATATCTCAATGATTCTAATACCAAACCTGAGATCCTTCCTATAACATGAGATGTGATTTCCAAATCCTTCCCCTACCAAACCTGAGACCCTCCCTTTAGCATGAGATGTGATATCCAACTCCTTCCCATTCCAATCCTGAGACCCTTCTGATAGCATGAGATGTGATATCTCAATGCCTCTAATTCCAAACCTGAGATCCTACCTCTAACATGAAATGTGATATCCATCTCCTTCCCTTTCCAAACCTGAGACCCTGTCTATAGCATGAGATGTCATATACAAATCCTTCCCATTCCAATCCTGAGACCCTTCCTATAGCACGAGATGTGATATCTCAATGCTTATACCAAACCTGAGACCCTTCCTATAGCATGAGATGTGATATCCAACTCCTTCCCATTCCAATCCTGAGACCCTTCCTTTAGCATGAGATGTGATATCCAACTCCTTCCCATTCCAATCCTGAGACCCTTCCTATAGCCTGAGATGTGATATCTCAATGCCTCTAATACCAAACCTGAGATCCTTCCTCTAACATGAAATGTGATATCCAACTCCTTCCCTTTCCAAACCTGAGAGCCTATCTATAGCATGAGATGTGATATCCAAGTCCTTCCCATTCCAATCCTGAGACACTTCCGATAGCAGAGATGTGATATCTCAATGCTTATACCAAACCTGAGACCCTTCTTATAGCATGAGATGTGATATCCAACTTCTTCCCATTCCAATCCTGAGACCCTTCCTATAACATGAGATGTGATGTCGCAATGCTTCTAATACCAAACCTGAGATCTTTCCTATAACATGAGATGTGATATCCAACTCCTTCCCATTCCAATCCTGAGACCCTTCCTATAGCATGAGATGTGATATCACAATGCTTATACCAAACCTGAGACCGTCCCTTTAGCTTGAGATGTGATATCCAACTCCTTCCCATTCCAATCCTGAGACCCTTCCTATAGCATGAGATGTGATATCTCAAGGCCTCTAATACCAAACCTGAGATCGTTCCTCTAACATGAAATGTGATATCCAACTCCTTCCCCTTCCAAACCTGAGAGCCTTCCTATAGCATGAGATATGATAGCCAAGTCCTTCCAATTCCAATCCTGAGACCCTTCCTATAACATGAAATGTGATATCCAACTCCTTCCCATTCCAACCTGAGACCCTTCCTATAGCATGAGATGGGATATCTCAATGCTTCTAATACCAAACCTGAGACTCTTCCTATAACATGAGATGGGATATCCAACTCATTCCCATTCCAATCCTGAGACCCTTCCGATAGCAGAGATGTGATATCTCAATGCTTATACCAAACCTGAGACCCTTCCTATGGCCTGAGATGTCATATATAACTCCTTCCCATTCCAATCCTGAGACCCTTCCTATAGCATGAGATGTGATATCTCAATGCTTATACCAAATCTGAGACCCTTCCTATAGCATGAGATGTGATATCCAACTCCTTCCCATTCCAATCCTGAGACCCTTCCTATAGCATGAGATGTGATGTCTCAATGCTTCTAATACCAAACCTGAGATCCTTCCTATAACATGAGATGTGATATCCAACTCCTTCCCATTCCAATCCTGAGACCCTTATGATAGCATGAGATGTGATATCTCAATGCCTCTAATACCAAACCTGAGATACTTCCGATAGCATGAGATGTGATATCTCAATGCTTCTAATACCAAACCTGAGATCCTTCCTATAACATGAGATGTGATTTCCAAATCCTCCCCCTTCCAAACCTGAGACCCTCCCTTTAGCATGAGATGTGATATCCAACTCCTTCCCATTCCAATCCTGAGACCCTTCTGATAGCATGAGATGTGATATCTCAATGCCTCTAATTCCAAACCTGAGATCCTACCTCTAACATGAAATGTGATATCCATCTCCTTCCCTTTCCAAACCTGAGACCCTGCCTATAGCATGAGATGTGATATCCAAGTCCTTCCCATTCCAATCCTGAGACCCTTCCTATAGCATGTGATGTGATATCTCAATGCTTATACCAAACCTGAGACCCTTCCTATGGCATGAGATGTCATATACAACTCCTTCCCATTCCAATCCTGAGACCCTTCCTATAGCATGAGATGTGATATCTCAATGCTTATACCAAACCTGAGACCCTTCCTATAGCATGAGATGTGATATCCAACTTCTTCCCATTCCAATCCTGAGACCCTTCCTATAACATGAGATGTGATGTCTCAATGCTTCTAATACCAAACCTGAGATCTTTCCTATAGCATGAGATGTGATATCCAACTCCTTCCCATTCCAATCCTGAGACCCTTCCTATAGCATGAGATGTGATATCTCAAGGCCTCTAATACCAAACCTGAGATCCTTCCTCTAACATGAAATGTGATATCCAACTCTTTCCCCTCCCAAACCTGAGAGCCTTCCTATAGCATGAGATATGATATCCAAATCCTTCCCATTCCAATCCTGAGACCCTTCCTATAACATGAAATGTGATATCCTACTCCTTCCCATTCCATCCTGGGACCCTTCCTATATCATGAGATGGGATATCTCAATGCTTCTAATACCAAACCTGAGACCCTTCCTATAACATGAGATGGGAATATCCAACTCCTTCCCATTCCAATCCTGAGACCCTTCCGATAGCAGAGATGTGATATCTCAATGCTTATACCAAACCTGAGATCCTTCCTATAACATGAGATGTGATATCCAACTCCTTCCCATTCCAATCCTGAGACACTTCCTATAGCATGAGATGTGATATCTCAATGCTTATACCAAATCTGAGACCCTTTTCCTATAGCATGAGATGTGATATCCAACTCCTTCCCATTCCAATCCTGAGACCCTTCCTATAGCATGAGATGTGATATCTCAAGGCCTCTAATACCAAACCTGAGATCCTTCCTCTAACATGAAATGTGATATCCAACTCTTTCCCCTTCCAAACCTGAGAGCCTTCCTATAGCATGAGATATTTTATTTATTTATTTTATTTGCATTTGTTAAGCGCACTTGCAGCCCATGAGGCATCTAGGCGCTGTTACAGAGGAAACACAGATTTTTTTTGTCTTAGTTACGTATTTATAACGCGCTTAAACACTCGGAGGTTTCTAAGCGCGGACCCGGGGATCGAACCTGTTGTTGCTTTGTGTCGTCTTGCTTCCAAGACGCGCACGCTGCCGCTGTGCTATCCTCCCGGGACATCCTATAATATGATAGCCAAGTCCTTCCAATTCCAATCCTGAGACCCTTCCGATAGCAGAGATGTGATATCTCAATGCTTATACCAAACCTGAGACCCTTCCTATGGCCTGAGATGTCATATACAACTCCTTCCCATTCCAATCCTGAGACCCTTTCTTTAGCATGAGATGTGATATCTCAATGCTTATACCAAATCTGAGACCCTTCCTATAGCATGAGATGTGATATCCAATTCCTTCCCATTCCAATCCTGAGACCCTTCCTATAGCATGAGATGTGATATCTCAATGCTTATACCAAACCTGAGAGCCTACCTATAGCATGAGGTGTGATATCCAAGTCCATCCCATTCCAATCCTTAGACCCTTCCTACAGCATGCGATGTGATATCTCAATGATTCTAATACCAAACCAGAGACTCTTCCTATAACATGAGATGGGATATCCAACTCCTTCCCGTTCCAAACCTGAGACACTAACTATAGCATATGTGATATCCAACTGCTTCCCATTCCAAACATGAGACCCTTCCTATAGCAAGAAAGTAATATCCAACTCCTACCCATTCCAATCCTGAGACCCTTCCTATAGCAAGAGATGTGATATCCAAATCCTTCCCATTCCAATCCTGAGACCCTTCCTATAACATGAGATGTGATATCCAACTCCTTCCCAATCAAATCCTGAGACCCTTCCTATAGCATGAGAAGGGATATCCAACTCCTTCCCAATCCAATCCTGAGACCCTTCCGATAGCAGAAACGTGATATCTCAATGCTTCTACCAAACCTGAGACCCTTCCTTTAGCATGAGATGTGATATCCAAATCCTTCACATTCCAATCCTGAGACCCTTCCTATAGCATGAGATGTGATATCTCAATGCTTCTAATACCAAACCTGAGATTCTTCCTATAACATGAGATGTGATTTCCAAATCCTCCCCCTTCCAAACCTGAGACCCTCCCTTTAGCATGAGATGTGATATCCAACTCCTTCCCATTCCAATCCTGAGACCCTTCTGATAGCATGAGATGTGATATCTCAATGCCTCTAATTCCAAACCTGAGATCCTACCTCTAACATGAAATGTGATATCCATCTCCTTCCCTTTCCAAACCTGAGACCCTGCCTATACCATGAGATGTGATATCCAAGTCCTTCCCATTCCAATCCTGAGACCCTTCCTATAGCATGTGATGTGATATCTCAATGCTTATACCAAACCTGAGACCCTTCCTATGGCATGAGATGTCATATACAACTCCTTCCCATTCCAATCCTGAGACCCTTCCTATAGCATGAGATGTGATATCTCAATGCTTATACCAAACCTGAGACCCTTCCTATAGCATGAGATGTGATATCCAACTTCTTCCCATTCCAATCCTGAGACCCTTCCTATAAGATGAGATGTGATGTCTCAATGCTTCTAATACCAAACCTGAGATCTTTCCTATAACATGAGATGTGATATCCAACTCCTTCCCATTCCAATCCTGAGACCCTTCCTATAGCATGAGATGTGATATCTTAAGGCCTCTAATACCAAACCTGAGATCCTTCCTCTAACATGAAATGTGATATCCAACTCTTTCCCCTCCCAAACCTGAGAGCCTTCCTATAGCATGAGATATGATATCCAAATCCTTCCCATTCCAATCCTGAGACCCTTCCTATAACATGAAATGTGATATCCTACTCCTTCCCATTCCATCCTGGGACCCTTCCTATATCATGAGATGGGAATATCCAACTCCTTCCCATTCCAATCCTGAGACCCTTCCGATAGCAGAGATGTGATATCTCAATGCTTATACCAAACCTGAGATCCTTCCTATAACATGAGATGTGATATCCAACTCCTTCCCATTCCAATCCTGAGACACTTCCTATAGCATGAGATGTGATATCTCAATGCTTATACCAAATCTGAGACCCTTCCTATAGCATGAGATGTGATATCCAACTCCTTCCCATTCCAATCCTGAGACCCTTCTCAAGGCCTCTAATACCAAACCTGAGATCCTTCCTCTAACATGAAATGTGATATCCAACTCTTTCCCCTTCCAAACCTGAGAGCCTTCCTATAGCATGAGATATTTTATTTATTTATTTTATTTGCATTTGTTGAGCGCACTTGCAGCCCATGAGGCATCGAGGCGCTGTTACAGAGGAAACACAGATTTTTTTTGTCTTAGTTACGTATTTATAACGCGCTTAAACACTCGGAGGTTTCTAAGCGCGGACCCGGGGATCGAACCTGTTGTTGCTTTGTGTCGTCTTGCTTCCAAGACGCGCACGCTGCCGCTGTGCTATCCTCCCGGGACATCCTATAATATGATAGCCAAGTCCTTCCAATTCCAATCCTGAGACCCTTCCGATAGCAGAGATGTGATATCTCAATGCTTATACCAAACCTGAGACCCTTCCTATGGCCTGAGATGTCATATACAACTCCTTCCCATTCCAATCCTGAGACCCTTTCTTTAGCATGAGATGTGATATCTCAATGCTTATACCAAATCTGAGACCCTTCCTATAGCATGAGATGTGATATCCAATTCCTTCCCATTCCAATCCTGAGACCCTTCCTATAGCATGAGATGTGATATCTCAATGCTTATACCAAACCTGAGAGCCTACCTATAGCATGAGATGTGATATCCAAGTCCATCCCATTCCAATCCTTAGACCCTTCCTACAGCATGCGATGTGATATCTCAATGATTCTAATACCAAACCAGAGACTCTTCCTATAACATGAGATGGGATATCCAACTCCTTCCCGTTCCAAACCTGAGACACTAACTATAGCATATGTGATATACAACTGCTTCCCATTCCAAACATGAGACCCTTCCTATAGCAAGAAAGTAATATCCAACTCCTACCCATTCCAATCCTGAGACCCTTCCTATAGCAAGAGATGTGATATCCAAATCCTTCCCATTCCAATCCTGAGACCCTTCCTATAACATGAGATGTGATATCCAACTCCTTCCCATTCAAATCCTGAGACCCTTCCTATAGCATGAGAAGGGATATCCAACTCCTTCCCAATCCAATCCTGAGACCCTTCCGATAGCAGAAACGTGATATCTCAATGCTTCTACCAAACCTGAGACCCTTCCTTTAGCATGAGATGTGATATCCAAATCCTTCACATTCCAATCCTGAGACCCTTCCTATAGCATGAGATGTGATATCTCAATGCTTCTAATACCAAACCTGAGATTCTTCCTATAACATGAGATGTGATATCCAATTCCTTCCCATTCCAAACCTGAGACCCTTCCTATTGGATGAGATGTGATATCCAACTCCTTCCCATTCCAACCCTGAGACCCTTCCTATAGCATGAGATGTGATGTCTCAATGCATCTAATACCAAACCTGAGATCCTTCCTATAACATGAGATGTGATATCCAACTCCTTCCATTCCAATCCTGAGACCCGTCCTATAGCATGAGATGTGATATCTCAATGCTTATACCAAACCTGAGACCCTTCCTATAGCATGAGATGTGATATCCAACTCGTTCCATTCCAATCCTGAGACCCGTCCTATAGCATGAGATGTGATATCTCAATGCTTCTAATACCAAACCTGAGATCCTTCCTCTAACATGAAATGTGATATCCAACTCCTTCCCTTTCCAAACCTGAGACCCTTCCTTTAGCATGAGATGTGATATCTCAATGCTTATACCAAATCTGAGACCCTTCCTATAGCATGAGATGTGATATCCAAATCCTTCCCATTCCAATCCTGAGACCCTTCCTATAGCATGAGATGTGATACCTCAATGCTTATACCAAACCTGAGAGCCTACCTATAGCATGAGATGTGATGTCCAAGTCCATCCCATTCCAATCCTTAGACCCTTCCAACAGCATGCGATGTGATATCTCAATGATTCTAATACCAAACCAGAGACTCTTCCTATAACATGAGATGGGATATCCAACTCCTTCCCATTCCAATCCTGAGCCGCTTCCGATAGCAGAGATGTGATATCTCAATGCTTATACCAAACCTGAGACCCTTCCTATAACATGAGATGTGATATCCAACTCCTTCCCGTTCCAAACCTGAGACACTAACTATAGCATATGTGATATCCAACTCCTACCCATTCCAATCCTGAGACCCTTCCTATAGCAAGAGATGTGATATCCAAATCCTTCCCATTCCAATCCTGAGACCCTTCCTATAACATGAGATGTGATATCCAACTCCTTACCATTCCAACCTGAGACACTTCCTATAGCATGAGAAGGGATATCCAACTCCTTCCCAATCCAATCCTGAGACCCTTCCGATAGCAGAGATGTGATATCTCAATGCTTATACCAAACCTGAGACCCTTCCTATGGCATGAGATGTGATATCCAACTCCTTGCCATTCAAATCCTGAGACCCTTCCTATAGCATGAGAAGGGATATCCAACTCCTTCCCAATCCAATCCTGAGACCCTTCCGATAGCAGAGACGTGATATCTCAATGCTTCTACCAAACCTGAGACCCTTCCTTTAGCATGAGATGTGATATCCAAATCCTTCACATTCCAATCCTGAGACCCTTCCTATAGCATGAGATGTGATATCTCAATGCTTCTAATACCAAACCTGAGATCCTTCCTATAACATGAGATGTGATATCCAATTCCTTCCCATTCCAAACCTGAGACCCTTCCTATTGGATGAGATGTGATATCCAACTCCTTCCCATTCCAACCCTGAGACCCTTCCTACAGCATGAGATGTGATGTCTCAATGCTTCTAATACCAAACCTGAGATCCTTCCTATAACATGAGATGTGATATCCAACTCCTTCCATTCCAATCCTGAGACCCATCCTATAGCATGAGATGTGATATCTCAATGCTTATACCAAATCTGAGACCCTTCCTATAGCATGAGATGTGATATCCAAGTCCTTCCCATTCCAACCCTTAGACCCTTCCTACAGCATGCAATATGATATATCAATGATTCTAATAACAAACCTGAGACCCGTCCTATAACATGAGATGGGATATCCAACTCCTTCCCATTCCAATCCTGAGACACTTCCGATAGCAGAGATGTGATATCTCAATGCTTATACCAAACCTGAGAACCTTCCTATAACATGAGATGTGATATCCAAATCCTTCCCGTTCCAAACCTGAGACCCTTCCTTTAGCATGAGATGTGATATCCAGCTCCTTCCCATTCCAATCCTGAGACCCTTCCTATAGCATGAGATGTGATATCTCAATGCTTCTAATACCAAACCTGAGATCCTTCCTCTAACATGAAATGTGATATCCAACTCCTTCCCTTTCCAAACCTAAGAGCCTATCTATAGCATGAGATGTGATATCCAAGTCCATCCCATTCCAATCCTTAGACCCTTCCTACAGCATGCGATGTGATATCTCAATGATTCTAATACCAAACCAGAGACTCGTCCTATAACATGAGATGGGATATCCAACTCCTTCCCATTCCAATCCTGAGCCACTTCCGATAGCAGAGATGAGATATCTCAATGCTTATACCAAACCTGAGACCCTTCCTATAACATGAGATGTGATATCCAACTCCTTCCCGTTCCAAACCTGAGACACTAACTATAGCATATGTGATATCCAACTCCTTCCCATTCCAAACATGAGACCCTTCCTATAGCAAGAAAGTAATATCCAACTCCTACCCATTCCAATCCTGAGACCCTTCCTATAGCAAGAGATGTGATATCCAAATCCTTCCCATTCCAATCCTGAGACCCTTCCTATAACATGAGATGTGATATCCAACTCCTTCCCATTCCAACCTGAGACACTTCCTATAGCATGAGAAGGGATATCCAACTCCTTCCCAATCCAATCCTGAGACCCTTCCGATAGCAGAGATGTGATATCTCAATGCTTATACCAAACCTGAGACCCTTCCTATAGCATGAGAAGGGATATCCAACTCCTTCCCAATCCAATCCTGAGACCCTTCCGATAGCAGAGACGTGATATCTCAATGCTTCTACCAAACCTGAGACCCTTCCTTTAGCATGAGATGTGATATCCAAATCCTTCACATTCCAATCCGGAGACCCTTCCTATAGCATGAGAAGGGATATCTCAATGCTTCTAATACCAAACCTGAGATCCTTCCTATAACATGAGATGTGATATCCAATTCCTTCCCATTCCAATCCTGAGACCCTTCCGATAGCAGAGATGTGATATCTCAATGCTTATACCAAACCTGAGACCCTTCCTATGGCCTGAGATGTCATATACAACTCCTTCCCATTCCAATCCTGAGACCCTTCCTATAGCATGAGATGTGATATCTCAATGCTTATACCAAATCTGAGACCCTTCCTATAGCATGAGATGTGATATCCAACTCCTTCCCATTCCAATCCTGAGACCCTTCCTATAGCATGAGATGTGATGTCTCAATGCTTCTAATACCAAACCTGAGATCCTTCCTATAACATCAGATGTGATATCCAACTCCTTCCCATTCCAATCCTGAGACCCTTATGAAAGCATGAGATGTGATATCTCAATGCTTCTAATACCAAACCTGAGATCCTTCCTATAACATGAGATGTGATTTCCAAATCCTTCCCCTTCCAAACCTGAGACCCTCCCTTTAGCATGAGATGTGATATCCAACTCCTTCCCATTCCAATCCTGAGACCCTTCTGATAGCATGAGATGTGATATCTCAATGCCTCTAATACCAAACCTGAGATCCTACCTCTAACATGAAATGTGATATCCATCTCATTCCCTTTCCAAACCTGAGACCCTGCCTATAGCATGAGATGTGATATCCAAGTCCTTCCCATTCCAATCCTGAGACCCTTCCTATAGCATGTGATGTGATATCTCAATGCCTATACCAAACCTGAGACCCTTCCTATGGCATGAGATGTCATATACAACTCCTTCCCATTCCAATCCTGAGACCCTTCCTATAGCATGAGATGTAATATCTCAATGCTTATACCAAACCTGAGACCCTTCCTATAGCATGAGATGTGATATCCAACTTCTTCCCATTCCAATCCTGAGACCCTTCCTATAACATGAGATGTGATGTCTCAATGCTTCTAATACCAAACCTGAGATCTTTCCTATAACATGAGATGTGATATCCAACTCCTTCCCATTCCAATCCTGAGACCCTTCCTATAGCATGAGATGTGATATCACAATGCTTATACCAAACCTGAGACCGTTCCTATAGCTTGAGATGTGATATCCAACTCCTTCCCATTCCAATCCTGAGACCCTTCCTATAGCATGAGATGTGATATCTCAAGGCCTCTAATACCAAACCTGAGATCCTTCCTCTAACATGAAATGTGATATCCAACTCCTTCCCCTTCCAAACCTGAGAGCTTTCCTATAGCATGGGATATGATATCCAAGTCCTTCCCATTCCAATCCTGAGACCCTTCCTATAACATGAAATGTGATATCCAACTCCTTCCCATTCTAAACTGAGACCCTTCCTATATCATGAGATGGGATATCTCAATGCTTCTAATACCAAACCTGAGACTCTTCCTATAACATGAGATGGGATATCCAACTCCTTCCCATTCCAATCCTAAGACCCTTTCGATAGCACGAGATGTGATATCTCAATGCTTATACCAAACCTGAGACCCTTCCTCTAGCATGAGATGTGATATCCAACTCCTTCCCATTCCAATCCTGAGACCCTTCCTATAGCCTGAGATCTGATATCTCAATGCCTCTAATACCAAACCTGAGATCCTTCCTCTAACATGAAATGTGATATCCAACTCCTTCCCTTTCCAAACCTGAGAGCCTATCTATAGCATGAGATGTGATATCCAAGTCCTTCCCATTCCAATCCTGAGACACTTCCGATAGCAGAGATGTGATATCTCAATGCTTATACCAAACCTGAGACCCTTCCTATAAAATGAGATGTGATATCCAACTCCTTCCCGTTCCAAACCTGAGATCCTTCCTTTAGCATGAGATGTGATATCCAGCTCCTTCCCATTCCAATCCTGAGACCCTTCTGATAGCATGAGATGTGATATCTCAATGCTTCTAATATCAAAACTGAGACCCTCCCTATAGCATGATATGTGATATCTAAGTCCTTCCCATTCCAATCCTGAGACCCTTCCTATAGCATGAGATGTGATATCTCAATGCTTATACCAAATGTGAGACCCTTCCTATAGCATGAGATGTGATATCCAACTCCTTCCCATTCCAATCCTGAGACCCTTCCTATAGCATGAGATGTGATGTCTCAATGCTTCTAATACCAAACCTGAGATCCTTCCTATAACATGAGATGTGATATCCAACTCCTTCCCATTCCAATCCTGAGACCCTTCCTATAGCATGAGATGTGATGTCTCAATGCTTCTAATGCCAAACCTGAGAACCTTCCTACAGCATGCGATGTGATATCTCAATGCTTCTAATACCAAACCTGAGACCAGTCCTATAACATGAGATTGGATATCCAACTCCTTCCCCTTCCAAACCTGAGACCCTTCCTATAGCATGAGATGTGATATCCAACTTCTTCCCATTCCAATCCTGAGACCCTTCCTATAACATGAGATGTGATGTCTCAATGCTTCTAATACCAAACCTGAGATCTTTCCTATAACATGAGATGTGATATCCAACTCCTTCCCATTCCAATCCTGAGACCCTTCCTATAGCATGAGATGTGCTATCGCAATGGTTATACCAAACCTGAGACCCTTCCTAAAGCTTGAGATGTGATATCCAACTCCTTCCCATTCCAATCCTGACACCCTTCCTATAGCATGAGATGTGATATCTCAAGGCCTCTAATACCAAACCTGAGATCCTTCCTCTAACATGAAATGTGATATCCAACTCCTTCCCCTTCCAAACCTGAGAGCCTTCCTATAGCATGAGATATGATATCCAAGTCCTTCCCATTCCAATCCTGAGACCCTTCCTATAACATGAAATGTGATATCCAACTCCTTCCCATTCCAACCTGAGACCCTTCCTATAGCATGAGATGGGATATCCAACTCCTTCGAAATCCAATACTGATACCCTTCCAATAGCATGAATTGTGATATCCCAATGCTTCTACCAAACCTGAGACCCATACTATGGCATGAGATGTGATATCAAACTCATTCCCATTCCAATCCTGAGACTCTTCCTATAGCTTGAGATGTGATATCCAACTCCTTCCCATTCCAATTCTGAGACCCTTCCTATGCCATGAGACTTGATATCTCAATGCTTCTAATACCAAACCTGAGACCCGTCCTATAACATGAGATGTGATATCCAAATCTTTCCCCTTCCAAACCTTAGACCCTTCCTTTATCATGAGATGTGATATCCAACTCCTTCCCATTCCAATCCTGAGACCCTTCCGATATCATGAGATTTGTTATCTCAATGCTTCTAATATCAAACTTGAGACCCTCCCTATAGCATGAGATGTGACATCCAAGTCCTCCCCATTCCAATCCTGAGACCCTTCCTATAGCATGAGATGTGATATCTCAATGCTTCTAATACCAAACCTGAGACCCTTCCTATAACATGAGATGTCATATGCAACTCCTTCCCAATCCAATCCTGAGACCCTTCCTATAGCATGAGATGTGATATCTCAATGCTTATACCAAATCTGAGACCCTTCCTATAGCATGAGATGTGATATCCAACTCCTTCCCATTCCAATCCTGAGACCCTTCCTATAGCATGAGATGTGATGTCTCAATGCTTCTAATACCAAACCTGCGATCCTTCCAATAACATGAGATGTGATATCCAACTCCTTCCCATTCCAATCCTGAGACCCTTATGATAGCATGAGATGTGATATCTCAATGCCTCTAATACCAAACCTGAGATACTTCCGATAGCATGAGATGTGATATCTCAATGCTTCTAATACCAAACCTGAGATCCTTCCTATAACATGAGATGTGATTTCCAAATCCTTCCCCTTCCAAACCTGAGACCCTCCATTTAGCATGAGATGTGATATACAACTCCTTCCCATTCCAATCCTGAGACCCTTCTGATAGCATGAGATGTGATATCTCAATGCCTCTAATACCAAACCTGAGATCCTATCTCTAACATGAAATGTGAAATCCATCTCCTTCCCTTTCCAAACCTGAGGCCCTGCCTATAGCATGAGATGTGATATCCAAGTCCTTCCCATTCCAATCCTGAGAGGAAGGATCTCAGGTTTGGTATTAGAAGCATTGAGACATCACATCTCATGCTATAGGAAGGGTCTCAGGGTTGGAATGGGAAGGAGTTGGATATCACATCTCATCCAATAGGAAGGGTCTCAGGTTTGGAATGGGAAGGAATTGGATATCACATCTCATGTTATAGGAAGGATCTCAGGTTTGGTATGAGAAGCATTGAGATATCACATCTCATGCTATAGGAAGGGTCTCAGGATTGGAATGTGAAGGATTTGGATATCACATCTCATGCTAAAGGAAGGGTCTCAGGTATGGTAGAAGCATTGAGATATCACGTCTCTGCTATCGGAAGGGTCTCAGGATTGGATTGGGAAGGCGTTGGATATCCCTTCTCATGCTATAGGAAGGGTCTCAGGATTTGAATGGGAAGGAGTTGGATATCACATCTCATGTTATAGGAAGGGTCTCAGGATTGGAATGGGAAGGATTTGGATATCACATCTCTTGCTTTAGGAAGGGTCTCAGGATTGGAATGGGTAGGAGTTGGATATTACTTTCTTGCTATAGGAAGGGTCTCATGTTTGGAATGGGAAGCAGTTGGATATCACATCTCATGCTAAAGGAAGGGTCTCAGGTATGGTAGAAGCATTGAGATATCACGTCTCTGCTATCGGAAGGGTCTCAGGATTGGATTGGGAAGGCGTTGGATATCCCTTCTCATGCTATAGGAAGGGTCTCAGGATTTGAATGGGAAGGAGTTGGATATCACATCTCATGTTATAGGAAGGGTCTCAGGATTGGAATGGGAAGGATTTGGATATCACATCTCTTGCTTTAGGAAGGGTCTCAGGATTGGAATGGGTAGGAGTTGGATATTACTTTCTTGCTATAGGAAGGGTCTCATGTTTGGAATGGGAAGCAGTTGGATATCACATCTCATGTTATAGGAAGGGTCTCAGGTTTGGTATAAGCATTGAGATATCACATCTCTGCTATCGGAAGCGGCTCAGGATTGGAATGGGAAGGAGTTGGATATCCCATCTCATGTTATAGGAAGAGTCTCTGGTTTGGTATTAGAATCATTGAGATATCACATTGCATGCTGTAGGAAGGGTCTAAGGATTGGAATGGGATGGACGTGGATATCACATCTCATGCTATAGGTAGGCTCTCAGGTTTGGTATAAGCATTGAGATATCACATCTCATGCTATAGGAAGGGTCTCAGGATTGGAATGGGAAGGAATTGGATATCACATCTCATGCTGTAGGAAGGGTCTCAGATTTGGTATAAGCATTGAGATATCACATCTCATGCTAAAGGAAGGGTCTCAGGATTGGAATGGGAAGGAGTTGTATATGACATCTCAGGCCATAGGAAGGGTCTCAGGTTTGGTATAAGCATTGAGATATCACATCTCTGCTATCGGAAGGGTCTCAGGATTGGAATGGGAAGGAGTTGGATATCCCATCTCATGTTATAGGAATGGTCTCAGGTTTGGTATTAGAAGCATAGAGATATCACATCTCATGCTATAGGAAGGGTCTCAGGATTGGAATGGGAAGGACTTGGATGTCACATCTCATGCTGTAGGGAGGGTCTCAAGTTTGATATTAGAAGCATTGAGATAACAAATCTCATGATATCGGAAGGGTCTAAGGTTTGGAAGGGGAAGGATTTGGATATCACATCTCATGTTATAGGACGGGTCTCAGGTTTGGTATTAGAAGCATTGAGATATCAAGTCTCATGGTATAAGAAGGGTCTCAGAATTGGAATGGGAAGGAGTTGGATATCACACCTCAAGCTATAGGAAGGGTCTCAGGATTGGAATGGGAAGGAGTTTGATATCACATCTCATGCCATAGTATGGGTCTCAGGTTTGGTAGAAGCATTGGGATATCACATCTCATGCTATCGGAAGGGTATCAGTATTGGATTTGGAAGAAGTTGGATATCCCATCTCATGCTATAGGAAGGGTCTCAGGTTGGAATGGGAAGGAGTTGGATATCACATTTCATGTTATAGGAAGGGTCTCAGGATTGGAATGGGAAGGACTTGGATATCATATCTCATGCTATAGGAAGGCTCTCAGGTTTGGAAGGGGAAGGAGTTGGATATCACATTTCATGTTAGAGGAAGGATCTCAGGTTTGGTATAAGCATTGGGATATCACATCTCATGCTATAGGAAGGGTCTCAGGATTGGAATGGGAAGGAGTTGGATATCACATCTCATGTTATAGGAAATATCTCAGGTTTGGTATTAGAAGCATTGAGACATCACATCTCATGTTATAGGAAGGGTCTCAGGATTGGAATGGGAAGAAGTTGGATATCACATCTCATGCTATAGGAAGGGTCTCAGGTTTGGTATAAGCACTGAGATATCACATCTCATGCTATAGGAAGGGTCTCAGGATTGGAATGGGAAGGACTTGTATATGACATCTCATGCCATAGGAAGGGTCTCAGGTTTGGTATAAGCATTGAGATATCACATCACATGCTATAGGAAGGGCCTCAGGATTGGAATGGGAAGGACTTGGATATCACATCTCATGCTATAGGCAGGGCCTCAGGTTTGGAAAGGGAAGGAGATGGATATCACATTTCATGTTAGAGATAGGATCTCAGGTTTGGTATTAGAGGCATTGAGATATCACATCTCATGCTATCAGAAGGGTCTCAGGATTGGAATGGGAAGGAGTTGTATATCACATCTCATGCTAAATGGAGGGTCTCAGGTTTGGAAGGGGAAGGATTTGGAAATCACATCTCATGTTATAGGAAGGATCTCAGGTTTGGTATTAGAAGCATTGAGATATCACATCTCATGCTATCGGAAGTATCTCAGGTTTGGTATTAGAGGCATTGAGATATCACATCTCATGCTATCATAAGGGTCTCAGGATTGGAATGGGAAGGAGTTGGATATCACATCTCATGTTATTGGAAGGATCGCAGGTTTGGTATTAGAAGCATTGAGATATCACATCTCATGCTATAGGAAGGGTCTCAGGATTGGAATGGGGAGGACTTGGATGTCACATCTCATGCTATAGGGAGGGTCTCAAGTTTGATATTAGAAGCATTGAGATAACAAATCTCATGATATCGGAAGGGTCTCAGGATTGGAATGGGAAGGAGTTGGATATCACATCTCATGATACAGGAAGGGGCTAAGGTTTGGAAGGGGAAAGATTTGGATATCACATCTCATGTTATAGGACGGGTCTCAGGTTTGGTATTAGAAGCATTGAGATATCAAGTCTCGTGGCATAGGAAGGGTCTCAGAATTGGAATGGGAAGGAGTTGGATATCACATCTCAAGCTATAGGAAGAGTCTCAGGATTGGAATGGGAATGAGTTTGATATCACATCTCATGCCATAGTATGGGTCTCAGGTTTGGTAGAAGCATTGGGATATCACAATTCATGCTATTGGAAGGGTATCAGTATTGGATTTCGAAGGAGTTGGATATCCCATCTCATGCTATAGGAAGGGTCTCAGGTTGGAATGGGAAGGAGTTGGATATCACATTTCATGTTATAGGAAGGGTCTCAGGATTGGAATGGGAAGGACTTGGATATCATATCTCATGCTATAGGAAGGCTCTCAGGTTTGGAAGGGGAAGGAGTTGGATATCACATTTCATGTTAGAGGAAGGATCTCAGGTTTGGTATTAGAGGCCTTGAGATATCACATCTCATGCTATAGGAAGGGTCTCAGGATTGGAATGGGAAGGAGTTGGATATCACATCTCAAGCTTTAGGAAGGGTCTCAGGTTTGGTATAAGCATTGAGATAGCACATCTCATGCTATAGGAAGGGTCTCAGGATTGGAATGGGAAGGAGTTGGATATCACATCTCATGTTATAGGAAGGATCTCAGGTTTGGTATTAGAAACATTGAGACATCACATCTCATGCTATAGGAAGGGTCTCAGGATTGGAATGGGAAGGAGTTGGATATCACATCTCATGCTATAGGAAGGGTCTCAGATTTGGTATAAGCATTGAGATATCACATCTCTGCTATCGGAAGGGTCTCAGGATTGGAATGGGAAGGAGTTGGATATCCCATCTCATGCTATAGGGAGGGTCTCAATTTTGATATTAGAAGCATTGAGATAACAAATCTCATGATATCGGAAGGGTCTCAGGATTGGAATGGGAAGGAGTTGGATATCACATCTCATGATAAAGGAAGGGTCTAAGGTTTGGAAGGGGAAAGATTTGGATATCACATCTCATGTTATAGGACGGGTCTCAGGTTTGGTATTAGAAGCATTGAGATATCAAGTCTCATGGTATAGGAAGGGTCTCAGAATTGGAATGGGAAGGAGTTGGATATCACATCTCATGCCATAGTATGGTTCTCAGGTTTGATAGAAGCATTGGGATATCACATCTCATGCTATTGGAAGGGTATCAGTATTGGATTTGGAAGGAGTTGGATATCCCATCTCATGCTATAGGAAGGGTCTCAGGTTGGAATGGGAAGGAGTTGGATATCACATTTCATGTTATAGGAAGGGTCTCAGGATTGGAATGGGAAGGACTTGGATATCATATCTCATGCTATAGGAAGGCTCTCAGGTTTGGAAGGAGAAGGAGTTGGATATCACATTTCATGTTAGAGGAAGGATCTCAGGTTTGGTATTAGAGGCCTTGAGATATCACATCTCATGCTATAGGAAGGGTCTCAGGTTGGAATGGGAAGGAGTTGGATATCACATTTCATGTTATAGGAAGGGTCTCAGGATTGGAATGGGAAGGAGTTGGATATCACATCTCAAGCTTTAGGTGGGTCTCAGGTTTGGTATAAGCATTGAGATAGCACATCTCATGCTATAGGAAGGGTCTCAGGATTGGAATGGGAAGGAGTTGGATATCACATCTCATGTTATAGGAAAGATCTCAGGTTTGGGATTAGAAGCATTGAGACATCACATCTCATGTTATAGGAAGGGTCTCAGGATTGGAATGGGAAGAAGTTGAAAATCACATCTCATGCTATTGAAAGGGTCTCAGGTTTGCAAGGGGAAAGAATTGTATATCCAATCTCATGTTATAGGACTGGTCTCAGGTTTGGTATTAGAAGCATTGAGATATCACATCGCATGCTGTAGGAAGGTTCTCAGGTTTGGAATGGGGAGGAATTGGATATCACATCTCATGTCATAGGAAGGATCTCAGGTTTGGTATTAGAAGCATTGAGATATCACATCTCATGCTATAGGAATGGTCTCAGGATTGGAATGGGAAGGAGTTGGATATTACATTCCTGCTATAGGAAGGGTCTCATGTTTGGAATGGGAATGTGTTGGATATCACATATGCTATAGGAAGGGTCTCAGGTTTGGAACGGGAAGGAGTTGGATATCACATCTCATGTTATAGGAAGGGTCTCAGGTTTGGTATAAGCATTGAGATATCACATCTCTGCTATCGGAAGTGTCTCAGGATTGGAATGGGAAGGTGTTGGATATCCCATCTCATGTTATAGGACGGGTCTCAGGTTTGGTATTAGAATCATTGAGATATCATATTGCATGCTGTAGGAAGGGTCTAAGGATTGGAATGGGAAGCAGTTGGATATCCCATCTCATGTTATAGGAAGAGTCTCAAGTTTGGTATTAGAAGCATTTAGATATCACATCTCATGCTATAGGAAGTGTCTCAGGATTGGAATGGGAAGGAGTTGGATATCACATTTCATGTTAGAGGAAGGATCTCAGGTTTGGTATTAGAGGAATTGAGATATCACATCTCATGCTATAGGAAGGGTCTCAGGATTGGAATGGGAAGGAGTTGGATATCACATCTCATGCTATAGGAAGGGTCTCAGGTTTGGTATAAGCATTGAGATATCACATCTCATGCTATAGGAAGGGTCTCAGGATTGGAATGGGAAGGAGTTGGATATCACATCTCATGGTATAGGAAGGATCTCAGGTTTGGTATTAGAAGCATTGAGACATCACATCTCATGCTATCGGAAGGGTCTCAGGATTGGAATGGGAAGGACTTGGATATCACATCTCATGCTATAGGGAGGGTCTCAAGTTTGATATTAGAAGCATTGAGATATCATATCTCATGCTATAGGAAGGGTCTCAGGATTGGAATGGGAAGGAGTTGGATATCACATCTCATGCTATAGGAAGGGTCTAAGGTTTGGTATAAGCAGTGAGATATCACATCTCATGCTATAGCAAGTGTCTCAGGATTGGAATGGGAAGGAGTTGGATATCACATCTCATGTTATAGGAAGGATCTCAGGTTTGGTATAAGCATTGAGATATCACATCTCTACTATCGGAAGGGTCTCAGGATTGGAATGGGAAGGAGTTGGATATTCCCATCTCATGTTATAGGAAGGGTCTCAGGTTTGGTATTAGAAGCATTGAGATATCACATCTCATGCTATAGAAAGGGTCTCAGGATTGGAATGGGAAGGACTTGGATATCACATCTCATGCTATAAGGAGGGTCTCAAGTTTGATATTAGAAGCATTGAGATATCACATCTCATGATATCGGAAGGGTCTCAAGGATGGAATGGGAAGGAGTTGGATATCACATCTCATGATAAAGGAAGTGTCTAAGGTTTGGAAGGGGAAGGAGTTTGATATCACATCTCATGCCATAGTATGGGTCTCAGGTTTGGTAGAAGCATTGGGATATCACATCTCATGCTATCGGAAGGGTATCAGGATTGGATTTGGAAGGAGTTGGATATCCCATCTCATGCTATAGGAAGGGCCTCAGGTTGGAATGGGAAGGAGTTGGATATCACATCTCATGTTATAGGAAGGGTCTCAGGATTGGAATTAGAAGGACTTGGATATCACATCTCATGCTATAGGAAGGCTCTCAGGTTTGGAAGGGGAAAGAGTTGGATATCACATTTCATGTTAGAGGTAGGATCTCAGGTTTGGTATTAGAGGCATTGAGATATCACATCTCATGCTATCAGAAGAGTCTCAGGATTGGAATGGGAAGGAGTTGGATATCACATCTCATGCTAAAGGGAGGGTCTCAGGTTTGGAAGGGGAAGGATTTGGATATCACATCTCATGTTATAGGAAGGATCTCAGGTTTGGTATTAGAAGCATTGAGATATCACATCTCATGCTATCGGAAGGATCTCAGGTTTGGTATAGAAGCATTGAGATATCACATCTCATGCTATCAGAAGGTTCTCAGGATTGGAATGGGAAGGAGTTGGATATCACATCTCATGCTAAAGGGAGGGTCTCAGGTTTGGAAGGGGAAGGATTTGGATATCATATCTCATGTTATCAGAAGGATCTCAGGTTTGGTATTAGAAGTATTGAGATATCACATCTCATGCTATAGGAAGGGTCTCAGGATTGGAATGGGAAGGAGCTGGATATCACATCTCATGCTAAAGGAAGGGTCTCAGGTTTGGAACGGGAAGGAGTTGGATATCACATCTCATGTTATAGGAAGGGTCTCAGGTTTGGTATAAGCATTGAGATATCACATCTCTGCTATCGGAAGTGTCTCAGTATTGGAATGGGAAGGACTTGGATATCACATCTCATGCTATAGATAGGCTCTCAGGTTTGGAAAGGGAAGGAGTTGGATATCACATGTCATGTTAGAGGAAGGATCTCAGGTTTGGTATTAGAGGCATTGAGATATCAGATCTCAGGCTATAGGAAGGGTCTCAGGATTGGAATGGGAAGGAGTTGGATATCACATCTCATGCTAGAGGAAGGGTCTCAGGTTTGGTATAAGCATTGAGATATCACATCTCGTGCTATAGGAAGGGTCTCAGGATTGGAATGGGAAGGAGTTGTATATGACATCTCATGCCGCAGGAAGGGTCTCAGGTTTGGCATAAGCATTGAGATATCACATCTCTGCTATCGAAAGGGTCTTAGGATTGGAATGGGAAGGAGTTGGATATCCCATCTCATGTTATAGGAAGAGTCTCAGGTTTGGTATTAGAAGCATTGAGATATCCCATCTCATGATATAGGAAGGGTCTCAGTTTGGAATGGGAAGGAGTTGGATATCACATTTCATGTTATAGGAAGGGTCTCAGGATTGGAATGGGAAGGACTTGGATATCATATCCCATGCTATAGGAAGGCTCTAAGGTTTGGAAGGGGAAGGAGTTGGATATCACATTTCATGTTAGAGGAAGGATCTCAGGTTTGGTATTAGAGGCCTTGAGATATCACATCTCATGCTATAGGAAGGGTCTCAGGATTGGAATGGGAAGGAGTTGGTTATCACATCTCAAGCTATAGGAACGGTCTCAGGTTTGGTATAAGCATTGTGATATCACATCTCATGCTATAGGAAGGGTCTCAGGATTGGAATGGGAAGGAGTTGGATATCACATCTCATGTTATAGGAAAGATCTCAGGTTTGGTATTAGAAGCATTGAGACATCACATCTCATGTTATAGGAAGGGTCTCAGGATTGGAATGGGAAGAAGTTGGATATCACATCTCATGCTATAGGAAGGGTCTCAGGTTTGGTATAAGCATTGAGATATTACATCTCATGCTATAGGAAGGGTCTCAGGATTGGAATGGGAAGGAGTTGTATATGACATCTCATGCTATAGGAAGGGTCTCAGGTTTGGTATAAGCATTGAGATATCACATCACATGCTATAGGAAGGGTCTCAGGATTGGAATGGGAAGGACTTGGATATCACATCTCATGCTATAGGCAGGGTCTCAGGTTTGGAAAGGGAATGAGATGGATATCACATTTCATGTTAGAGGTAGGATCTCAGGTTTGGTATTAGAGGCATTGAGATATCACATCTCATGCTATCAGAAGGGTCTCAGGATTGGAATGGGAAGGAGTTGGATATCACATCTCATGCTAAAGGGAGGGTCTCAGGTTTGGAAGGGGAAGGATTTGGAAATCACATCTCATGTTATAGGAAGGATCTCAGGTTTGGTATTAGAAGCATTGAGATATCACATCTCATGCTTTCATAGGGGTCTCAGGATTGGAATGGGAAGGAGTTGGATATCACATCTGATGTTATAGGAAGGATCTCAGGTTTGGTATTAGAAGCATTGAGACATCACATCTCATGCTATAGGAAGGGTCTCAGGATTGGAATGGGAAGGAGTTGGATATCACATCTCATGCTATAGGAAGGGTCTCAGATTTGGTATAAGCATTGAGATATCACATCTCATGCTATAGGAAGGGTCTCAGGATTGGAATGGGAAGGAGTTGTATATGACATCTCAGGCCATAGGAAGGGTCTCAGGTTTGGTATAAGCATTGAGATATCACATCTCTGCTATCGGAAGGGTCTCAGGATTGGAATGGGAAGGAATTGGATATCACATCTCATGTTATAGGAAGGATCTCAGGTTTGGTATTAGAAGCATTGAGATATCCCTTCTCATGCTATAGGAAGGGTCTCAGGATTGGAATGTGAAGGATTTGGATATCACATCTCATGCTAAAGGAAGGGTCTCAGGTTTGGTAGAAGCATTGAGATATCACGTCTCTGCTATCGGAAGGGTCTCAGGATTGGATTGGGAAGGAGTTGGATATCCCTTCTCATGCTATAGGAAGGGTCTCAGGTTTGGTATAAGCATTGAGATATCACATCTCTGCTATCGGAAGGGTCTCAGGATTGGATTGGGAAGGAGTTGGATATCCCTTCTCATGCTATAGGAAGTGTCTTAGGTTGGAATGGGAAGGAGTTGGATATCACATCTCATGTTATAGGAAGGGTCTCAGGATTGGAATGGGAAGGATTTGGATATCACATCTCTTGCTATAGGAAGGGTCTCAGGATTGGAATGGGTAGGAGTTGGATATTACTTTCTTGCTATAGGAAGGGTCTCATGTTTGGAATGGGAAGGAGTTGGATATCACATATGCTATAGTTAGTGTCTCAGGTTTGGAACGGGAAGGAGTTGGATATCACATCTCATGTTACAGGAAGGGTCTCAGGTTTGGTATAAGCATTGAGATATCACATCTCTGCTATCGGAAGTGGCTCAGGATTGGAATGGGAAGGAGTTGGATATCCCATCTCATGTTATAGGACGAGTCTCTGGTTTGGTATTAGAATCATTGAGATATCACATCGCATGCTGTAGGAAGGGTCTAAGGATTGGAATGGGATGGACTTGGATATCACATCTCATGCTATAGATAGGCTCTTAGGTTTGGAAAGGGAAGGAGTTGGATATCACATTTCATGTTAGAGGAAGGATCTCAGGTTTGGTATTAGAAGCATTGAGATATCACATCTCATGCTATAGGAAGGGTCTCAGGATTGGAATGGGAAGGAGCTGGATATCACATCTCATGCTAAAGGAAGGGTCTCAGGTTTGGAACGGGAAGGATTAGGATATCACATCTCATGTTATAGGAACGGTCTCAGGTTTGGTATAAGCATTGAGATATCACATCTCTGCTATCGGAAGTGTCTCAGGATTGGAATGGGAAGGAGTTGGATATCCCATCTCATGTTATAGGACGGGTCTCAGGTTTGTTATTAGAATCATTGAGATATCATATTGCATGCTGTAGGAAGGGTCTAAGGGTTGGAATGGGAAGGACTTGGATATCACATCTCATGCTATAGATAGGCTCCTAGGTTTGGAAAGGGAAGGAGTTGGATATCACATTTCATGTTAGAGGAAGGATCTCAGGTTTGGTATTAGAAGCATTGAGATATCACATCTCATGCTATAGGAAGGGTCTCAGGATTGGAATGGGAAGTAGTTGGATATCACATCTCATGCTATAGGAAGGGTCTCATGTTTGGTATAAGCATTGAGATATCACATCTCATGCTATAGGACGGGTCTCAGGATTGGAATGGAAGGAGTTGGATATCACATCTCATGTTATAGTAAGGATCTCAGGTTTGGTATTAGAAGCATTGAGACATCACATCTCATGCTGTAGGAAGGGTCTCAGGGTTGGAATGGGAAGGAGTTGGATATCACATCTCATCCAATAGGAAGGGTCTCAGGTTTGGAATGGGAAGGAATTGGATATCACATCTCATGTTATAGGAAGGATCTCAGGTTTGGTATTAGAAGCATTGAGATATCACATCTCATGCTATAGGAAGGGTCTCAGGATTGGAATGTGAAGGATTTGGATATCACATCTCATGCTAAAGGAAGGGTCTCAGGTTTGGTAGAAGCATTGAGATATCACGTCTCTGCTATCGGAAGGGTCTCAGGATTGGATTGGGAAGGAGTTGGATATCCCTTCTCATGCTATAGGAAGGGTCTCAGGATTTGAATTGCAAGGAGTTGGATATCACATCTCATGCCATAGGAAGGGTCTCAGGTTTGGTATAAGCATTGAGATATCACATCTCTGCTATCGGAAGGGTCTCAGGATTGGATTGGGAAGGAGTTGGATATCCCTTCTCATGCTATAGGAAGTGTCTCAGGTTGGAATGGTAAGGAGTTGGATATCACATCTCATGTTATAGGAAGGGTCTCAGGATTGGAATGGGAAGGATTTGGATATCACATCTCTTGCTATAGGAAGGGTCTCAGGATTGGAATGGGTAGGAGTTGGATATTACTTTCTTGCTATAGGAAGGGTCTCATGTTTGGAATGGGAAGGAGTTGGATATCACATATGCTATAGTTAGTGTCTCAGGTTTGGAACGGGAAGGAGTTGGATATCACATCTCATGTTATAGGAAGGGTCTCAGGTTTGGTATAAGCATTGAGATATCACATCTCTGCTATCGGAAGCGGCTCAGGATTGGAATGGGAAGGAGTTGGATATCCCATCTCATGTTATAGGAAGAGTCTCTGGTTTGGTATTAGAATCATTGAGATATCACATCGCATGCTGTTGGAAGGGTCTAAGGATTGGAATGGGATGGACTTGGATATCACATCTCATGCTATAGGTAGGCTCTCAGGTTTGGTATAAGCATTGAGATGTCACATCTCATGCTATAGGAAGGGTCTCAGGATTGGAATGGGAAGGATTTGGATATCACATCTCATGCTATAGGAAGGGTCTCAGATTTGGTATAAGCATTGAGATATCACATCTCATGCTAAAGGAAGGGTCTCAGGTTTGGAAAGGGAAGGAGTTGGATATCACATTTCATGTTAGAGGAAGGATCTCAGGTTTGGTATTAGAAGCATTGAGATATCACATCTCATGCTATAGGACGGGTCTCAGGATTGGAATGGAAGGAGTTGGATATCACATCTCATGCTATAGGAAGGGTCTCAGGTTTGGTATAAGCATTGAGATATCACATCTCATGCTATAGGACGGGTCTCAGGATTGGAATGGAAGGAGTTGGATATCACATCTCATGTTATAGGAAGGATCTCAGGTTTGGTATTAGATGCATTGAGACATCACATCTCATGCTATAGGAAGGGTCTCAGGGTTGGAATGGGAAGGAGTTGGATATCACATCTCATCCAATAGGAAGGGTCTCAGGTTTGGAATGGGAAGGAATTGGATATCACATCTCATGTTATAGGAAGAATCTCAGGTTTGGTATTAGAAGCATTGAGATATCACATCTCATGCTATAGGAAGGGTCTCAGGATTGGAATGTGAAGGATTTGGATATCACATCTCATGCTAAAGGAAGGGTCTCAGGTTTGGTAGAAGCATTGAGATATCATGTTTCTGCTATCGGAAGGGTCTCAGGATTGGATTGGGAAGGAGTTGGATATCCCTTCTCATGCTATAGGAAGGGTCTCAGGATTTGAATGGGAAGGAGTTGGATATCACATCTCATGTTATAGGAAGGGTCTCAGGATTGGAATGGGAAGGATTTGGATATCACATCTCTTGCTATAGGAAGGGTCTCAGGATTGGAATGGGTAGGAGTTGGATATTACTTTCTTGCTATAGGAAGGGTCTCATGTTTGGAATGGGAAGCAGTTGGATATCACATATGCTATAGTTAGTGTCTCAGGTTTGGAACGGGAAGGAGTTGGATATCCCATCTCATGTTATAGGAAGAGTCTCTGGTTTGGTATTAGAATCATTGAGATATCACATTGCATGTTGTAGGAAGGGTCTAAGGATTGGAATGGGATGGACTTGGATATCACATCTCATGCTATAGGTAGGCTCTCAGGTTTGGTATAAGCATTGAGATATCACATCTCATGCTATAGGAAGGGTCTCAGGATTGGAATGGGAAGGAATTGGATATCACATCTCATGCTATAGGAAGGGTCTCAGATTTGGTATAAGCATTGAGATATCACATCTCATGCTAAAGAAAGGGTCTCAGGATTGGAATGGGAAGGAGTTGTATATGACATCTCAGGCCATAGGAAGGGTCTCAGGTTTGGTATAAGCATTGAGATATCACATCTCTGCTATCGGAAGGGTCTCAGGATTGGAATGGGAAGGAGTTGGATATCCCATCTCATGTTATAGGAATGGTCTCAGGTTTGGTATTAGAAGCATAGAGATATCACATCTCATGCTATAGGAAGGGTCTCAGGATTGGAATGGGAAGGACTTGGATGTCACATCTCATGCTATAGGGAGGGTCTCAAGTTTGATATTAGAAGCATTGAGATAACAAATCTCATGATATCGGAAGGGTCTCAGGATTGGAATGGGAAGGAGTTGGATATCACATCTCATGATAAAGGAAGGGTCTAAGGTTTGGAAGGGGAAGGATTTGGATATCACATCTCATGTTATAGGACGGGTCTCAGTTTTGGTATTAGAAGCATTGAGATATCAAGTCTCATGGTATAAGAAGGGTCTCAGAATTGGAATGGGAAGGAGTTGGATATCACACCTCAAGCTATAGGAAGGGTCTCAGGATTGGAATGGGAAGGAGTTTGATATCACATCTCATGCCATAGTATGGGTCTCAGGTTTGGTAGAAGCATTGGGATATCACATCTCATGCTATCGGAAGGGTATCAGTATTGGATTTGGAAGAAGTTGGATATCCCATCTCATGCTATAGGAAGGGTCTCAGGTTGGAATGGGAAGGAGTTGGATATCACATTTCATGTTATAGGAAGGGTCTCAGGATTGGAATGGGAAGGACTTGGATATCATATCTCATGCTATAGGAAGGCTCTCAGGTTTGGAAGGGGAAGGAATTGGATATCACATCTCAAGCTATAGGAAGGGTCTCAGGATTGGAATGGGAAGGAGTTGGATATCACATCTCAAGCTATAGGAAGGGTCTCAGGTTTGGTATAAGCATTGAGATATCACATCTCATGCTATAGGAAGGGTCTCAGGATTGGAATGGGAAGGAGTTGGATATCACATCTCATGTTATAGGAAATATCTCAGGTTTGGTATTAGAAGCATTGAGACATCACATCTCATGTTATAGGAAGGGTCTCAGGATTGGAATGGGAAGAAGTTGGATATCACATCTCATGCTATAGGAAGGGTCTCAGGTTTGGTATAAGCATTGAGATATCACATCTCATGCTATAGGAAGGGTCTCAGGATTGGAACGGGAAGGAGTTGTATATGACATCTCATGCCATAGGAAGGGTCTCAGGTTTGGTATAAGCATTGAGATATCACATCACATGCTATAGGAAGGGTCTCAGGATTGGAATGGGAAGGACTTGGATATCACATCTCATGCTATAGGCAGGGCCTCAGGTTTGGAAAGGGAAGGAGATGGATATCACATTTCATGTTAGAGATAGGATCTCAGGTTTGGTATTAGAGGCATTGAGATATCACATCTCATGCTATCAGAAGGGTCTCAGGATTGGAATGGGAAGGAGTTGTATATCACATCTCATGCTAAATGGAGGGTCTCAGGTTTGGAAGGGGAAGGATTTGGAAATCACATCTCATGTTATAGGAAGGATCTCAGGTTTGGTATTAGAAGCATTGAGATATCACATCTCATGCTATCGGAAGTATCTCAGGTTTGGTATTAGATGCATTGAGATATCACATCTCATGCTATCATAAGGGTCTCAGGATTGGAATGGGAAGGAGTTGGATATCACATCTCATGTTATTGGAAGGATCTCAGGTTTGGTATTAGAAGCATTGAGACATCACATCTCATGCTATAGGAAGGGTCTCAGGATTGGAATGGGAAGGAGTTGAATATCACATCTCATGCTATAGGAAGGGTCTCAGATTTGGTATAAGCATTGAGATATCACATCTCATGCTATAGGAAGGGTCTCAGGATTGGATTGGGAAGGAGTTGTATATGACATCTCATGTTATAGGAAGCGTCTCAGGTTTGGTATTAGAAGCATTGAGATATCACATCTCATGCTATAGGAAGGGTCTCAGGATTGGAATGGGGAGGACTTGGATGTCACATCTCATGCTATAGGGAGGGTCTCAAGTTTGATATTAGAAGCATTGAGATAACAAATCTCATGATATCGGAAGGGTCTCAGGATTGGAATGGGAAGGAGTTGGATATCACATCTCATGATAAAGGAAGGGTCTAAGGTTTGGAAGGGGAAAGATTTGGATATCACATCTCATGTTATAGGACGGGTCTCAGGTTTGGTATTAGAAGCATTGAGATATCAAGTCTCATGGCATAGGAAGGGTCTCAGAATTGGAATGGGAAGGAGTTGGATATCACATCTCAAGCTATAGGAAGAGTCTCAGGATTGGAATGGGAATGAGTTTGATATCACATCTCATGCCATAGTATGGGTCTCAGGTTTGGTAGAAGCATTGGGATATCACATCTCATGCTATTGGAAGGGTATCAGTATTGGATTTGGAAGGAGTTGGATATCCCATCTCATGCTATAGGAAGGGTCTCAGGTTGGAATGGGAAGGAGTTGGATATCACATTTCATGTTATAGGAAGGGTCTCAGGATTGGAATGGGAAGGACTTGGATATCATATCTCATGCTATAGGAAGGGTCTCAGGATTGGAATGGGAAGGAGTTGGATATCACATCTCATGTTATAGGAAATATCTCAGGTTTGGTATTAGAAGCATTGAGACATCACATCTCATGTTATAGGAAGGGTCTCAGGATTGGAATGGGAAGAAGTTGGATATCACATCTCATGCTATAGGAAGGGTCTCAGGTTTGGTATAAGCATTGAGATATCACATCTCATGCTATAGGAAGGGTCTCAGGATTGGAACGGGAAGGAGTTGTATATGACATCTCATGCCATAGGAAGGGTCTCAGGTTTGGTATAAGCATTGAGATATCACATCACATGCTATAGGAAGGGTCTCAGGATTGGAATGGGAAGGACTTGGATATCACATCTCATGCTATAGGCAGGGCCTCAGGTTTGGAAAGGGAAGGAGATGGATATCACATTTCATGTTAGAGATAGGATCTCAGGTTTGGTATTAGAGGCATTGAGATATCACATCTCATGCTATCAGAAGGGTCTCAGGATTGGAATGGGAAGGAGTTGTATATCACATCTCATGCTAAATGGAGGGTCTCAGGTTTGGAAGGGGAAGGATTTGGAAATCACATCTCATGTTATAGGAAGGATCTCAGGTTTGGTATTAGAAGCATTGAGATATCACATCTCATGCTATCGGAAGTATCTCAGGTTTGGTATTAGATGCATTGAGATATCACATCTCATGCTATCATAAGGGTCTCAGGATTGGAATGGGAAGGAGTTGGATATCACATCTCATGTTATTGGAAGGATCTCAGGTTTGGTATTAGAAGCATTGAGACATCACATCTCATGCTATAGGAAGGGTCTCAGGATTGGAATGGGAAGGAGTTGAATATCACATCTCATGCTATAGGAAGGGTCTCAGATTTGGTATAAGCATTGAGATATCACATCTCATGCTATAGGAAGGGTCTCAGGATTGGATTGGGAAGGAGTTGTAAATGACATCTCATGTTATAGGAAGCGTCTCAGGTTTGGTATTAGAAGCATTGAGATATCACATCTCATGCTATAGGAAGGGTCTCAGGATTGGAATGGGGAGGACTTGGATGTCACATCTCATGCTATAGGGAGGGTCTCAAGTTTGATATTAGAAGCATTGAGATAACAAATCTCATGATATCGGAAGGGTCTCAGGATTGGAATGGGAAGGAGTTGGATATCACATCTCATGATAAAGGAAGGGTCTAAGGTTTGGAAGGGGAAAGATTTGGATATCACATCTCATGTTATAGGACGGGTCTCAGGTTTGGTATTAGAAGCATTGAGATATCAAGTCTCATGGCATAGGAAGGGTCTCAGAATTGGAATGGGAAGGAGTTGGATATCACATCTCAAGCTATAGGAAGAGTCTCAGGATTGGAATGGGAATGAGTTTGATATCACATCTCATGCCATAGTATGGGTCTCAGGTTTGGTAGAAGCATTGGGATATCACATCTCATGCTATTGGAAGGGTATCAGTATTGGATTTGGAAGGAGTTGGATATCCCATCTCATGCTATAGGAAGGGTCTCAGGTTGGAATGGGAAGGAGTTGGATATCACATTTCATGTTATAGGAAGGGTCTCAGGATTGGAATGGGAAGGACTTGGATATCATATCTCATGCTATAGGAAGGCTCTCAGGTTTGGAAGGGGAAGGAGTTGGATATCACATTTCATGTTAGAGGAAGGATCTCAGGTTTGGTATTAGAGGCCTTGAGATATCACATCTCATGCAATAGGAAGGGTCTCAGGATTGGAATGGGAAGGAGTTGGATATCACATCTCAAGCTTTAGGAAGGGTCTCAGGTTTGGTATAAGCATTGAGATAGCACATCTCATGCTATAGGAAGGGTCTCAGGATTGGAATGGGAAGGAGTTGGATATCGCATCTCATGTTATAGGAAAGATCTCAGGTTTGGTATTAGAAGCATTGAGACATCACATCTCATGTTATAGGAATGGTCTCAGGATTGGAATGGGAAGAAGTTGGATATCACATCTCATGCTATAGGAAGGGTCTCAGGTTTGGAAGGGGAAGGAGTTGGATATCCAATCTCATGTTATAGGACTGGTCTCAGGTTTGGTATTAGAAGCATTGAGATATCACATCGCATGCTGTAGGAAGGTTCTCAGGTTTGGTATTAGAAGCATTGAGACATCACATCTCATGCTATAGGAAGGGTCTCAGGATTGGAATGGGAAGGAGTTGGATATCACATCTCATGTTATAGGAAGGATCTCAGGTTTGGTATTAGAAGCATTGAGACATCACATCTCATGCTATAGGAAGGGTCTCAGGATTGGAATGGGAAGGAGTTGGATATCACATCTCATGCTATAGGAAGGGTCTCACATTTGGTATAAGCATTGAGATATCACATCTCATGCTATAGGAAGGGTCTCAGGATTGGATTGGGAAGGAGTTGTATATGACATCTCAGGCCATAGGAAGGGTCTCAGGATTGGTATAAGCATTGAGATATCACATCTCTGCTATCGGAAGGGTCTCAGGATTGGAATGGGAAGGAGTTGGATATCCCATCTCATGTTATAGGAAGGGTCTCAGGTTTGGTATTAGAAGCATTGAGACATCACATCTCATGCTATAGGAAGGGTCTCAGGATTGGAATGGGGAGGACTTGGATGTCACATCTCATGCTATAGGGAGGGTCTCAAGTTTGATATTAGAAGCATTGAGATAACAAATCTCATGATATCGGAAGGGTCTCAGGATTGGAATGGGAAGGAGTTAGATATCACATCTCATGATAAAGGAAGGGTCTAAGGTTTGGAAGGGGAAAGATTTGGATATCACATCTCATGTTATAGGACGGGTCTCAGGTTTGGTATTAGAAGCATTGAGATATCAAGTCTCATGGCATAGGAAGGGTCTCAGAATTGGAATGTGAAGGAGTTGGATATCACATCTCAAGCTATAGGAAGAGTCTCAGGATTGGAAGGGGAAGGAGTTGGATATCCAATCTCATGTTATAGGACTGGTCTCAGGTTTGGTATTAGAAGCATTGAGATATCACATCGCATGCTGTAGGAAGGTTCTCAGGTTTGGTATTAGAAGCATTGAGACATCACATCTCATGCTATAGGAAGGGTCTCAGGATTGGAATGGGAAGGAGTTGGATATCACATCTCATGTTATAGGAAGGATCTCAGGTTTGGTATTAGAAGCATTGAGACATCACATCTCATGCTATGGGAAGGGTCTCAGGATTGGAATGGGAAGGAGTTGGATATCACATCTCATGCTATAGGAAGGGTCTCACATTTGGTATAAGCATTGAGATATCACATCTCATGCTATAGGAAGGGTCTCAGGATTGGATTGGGAAGGAGTTGTATATGACATCTCAGGCCATAGGAAGGGTCTCAGGATTGGTATAAGCATTGAGATATCACATCTCTGCTATCGGAAGGGTCTCAGGATTGGAATGGGAAGGAGTTGGATATCCCATCTCATGTTATAGGAAGGGTCTCAGGTTTGGTATTAGAAGCATTGAGATATCACATCTCATGCTATAGGAAGGTCTCAGGATTGGAATGGGGAGGACTTGGATGTCACATCTCATGCTATAGGGAGGGTCTCAAGTTTGATATTAGAAGCATTGAGATAACAAATCTTATGATATCGGAAGGGTCTCAGGATTGGAATGGGAAGGAGTTGGATATCACATCTCATGATAAAGGAAGGGTCTAAGGTTTGGAAGGGGAAAGATTTGGATATCACATCTCATGTTATAGGACGGGTCTCAGGTTTGGTATTAGAAGCATTGAGATATCAAGTCTCATGGCATAGGAAGGGTCTCAGAATTGGAATGTGAAGGAGTTGGATATCACATCTCAAGCTATAGGAAGAGTCTCAGGATTGGAATGGGAAGGAGTTTGATATCACATCTCATGCCATAGTATGGGTCTCAGGTTTGGTAGAAGCATTGGGATATCACATCTCATGCTATTGGAAGGGTATCAGTATTGGATTTGGAAGGAGTTGGATATCCCATCTCATGCTATAGGAAGGGTCTCAGGTTGGAATGGGAAGGAGTTGGATATCACATTTCATGTTATAGGAAGGGTCTCAGGATTGGAATGGGAAGGACTTGGATATCATATCTCATGCTATAGGAAGGCTCTCAGGTTTGGAAGGGGAAGGAGTTGGATATCACATTTCATGTTAGAGGAAGGATCTCAGGTTTGGTATTAGAGGCCTTGAGATATCACATCTCATGCTATAGGAAGGGTCTCAGGATTGGAATGGGAAGGAGTTGGATATCACATCTCAAGCTTTGGAAGGGGTCTCAGCTTTGGTATAAGCATTGAGATAGCACATCTCATGCTATAGGAAGGGTCTCAGGATTGGAATGGGAAGGAGTTGGATATCACATCTCATGTTATAGGAAGGATCTCAGGTTTGGTATTAGAAGCATTGAGACATCACATCTCATGCTATAGGAAGGGTCTCAGGATTGGAATGGGAAGGAGTTGGATATCACATCTCATGCTATAGGAAGGGTCTCAGATTTGGTATAAGCATTGAGATATCACATCTCTGCTATCGGAAGGGTCTCAGGATTGGAATGGGAAGGAGTTGGATATCCCATCTCATGCTATAGGGAGGGTCTCAATTTTGATATTAGAAGCATTGAGATAACAAATCTCATGATATCGGAAGGGTCTCAGGATTGGAATGGGAAGGAGTTGGATATCACATCTCATGATAAAGGAAGGGTCTAAGGTTTGGAAGGGGAAAGATTTGGATATCACATCTCATGTTATAGGACGGGTCTCAGGTTTGGTATTAGAAGCATTGAGATATCAAGTCTCATGGTATAGGAAGGGTCTCAGAATTGGAATGGGAAGGAGTTGGATATCACATCTCAAGCTATAGGAAGAGTCTCAGGATTGGAATGGGAAGGAGTTTGATATCACATCTCATGCCATAGTATGGTTCTCAGGTTTGATAGAAGCATTGGGATATCACATCTCATGCTATTGGAAGGGTATCAGTATTGGATTTGGAAGGAGTTGGATATCCCATCTCATGCTATAGGAAGGGTCTCAGGTTGGAATGGGAAGGAGTTGGATATCACATTTCATGTTATAGGAAGGGTCTCAGGATTGGAATGGGAAGGACTTGGATATCATATCTCATGCTATAGGAAGGCTCTCAGGTTTGGAAGGAGAAGGAGTTGGATATCACATTTCATGTTAGAGGAAGGATCTCAGGTTTGGTATTAGAGGCCTTGAGATATCACATCTCATGCTATAGGAAGGGTCTCAGGTTGGAATGGGAATATCTCACTGCTTATACCAAACCTGAGACCCTTCCTATAGCATGAGATGTGATATCCAACTCCTTCCCATTCCAATCCTGAGACCCTTCCTTTAGCATGAGATGTGATATCCAGCTCCTTCCCATTCCAATCCTGAGACCCTTCTGATAGCATGAGATGTGATATCTCAATGCTTCTAATATCAAAACTGAGACCCTCCCTATAGCATGAGATGTGATATCCAACTCCTTCCCATTCCAATCCTGAGACCCTTCCTTTAGCATGAGATGTGATATCCAGCTCCTTCCCATTCCAATCCTGAGACCCTTCCTATAGCATGAGATGTGATATCTCAATGCTTCTACCAAACCTGAGACCCTTCCTTTAGCATGAGATGTGATAACCAACTCCTTCCCATTCCAATCCTGAGACCCTTCCTATAGCATGAGATGTGATATCTCAATACTTCTAATACCAAACCTGAGATCCTTCTGATAACATGAGATATGATATCCAAATCCTTCCCCTTCCAAACCTGAGACCCTCCCTTTAGCATGAGATGTGATATCCAACTCCTTCCCATTCCAATCCTGAGAACCTTCTGATAGCATGAGATGTGATATCTCAATGCTTCTATACCAAACCTGAGATCCTTCCGATAGCATGAGATGTGATATCTCAATGCTTCTAATACCAAACCTGAGATCCTTCCTATAACATGAGATGTGATATCCAAATCCTTCCCCTTCCAAACCTGAGACCCTCCCTTTAGCATGAGATGTGATATCCAACTCCTTCCCATTCCAATCCTGAGAACCTTCTGATAGCATGAGATGTGATATCTCAATGCTTCTATACCAAACCTGAGATCCTTCCGATAGCATGAGATGTGATATCTCAATGCTTCTAATACCAAACCTGAGATCCTACCTCTAACATGAAATGTGATATCCAACTCTTTCCCCTTCCAAACCTGAGAGCCTTCCTATAGCATGAGATGTGATATCCAAGTCCTTCTAATTCCAATCCTGAGACCCTTCCTATAACATGAGATGTGATATCCAACTCCTTCCCATTCCAACCTAAACCCTTCCTATAGCATGAGATGGGATATCCAACTCCTTCCAAATCCAATCCTGATACCCTTCCGATAGCATGAGATGTGATATCCCAATGCTTCTACCAAACCTGAGACCCATACTATGGCATGAGATGTGATATCAAACTCCTTCCCCTTCCAAACCTTAGACACTTCCTTTATCATGAGATGTGATATCCAACTCCTTCCCATTCCATCCTTGAGACCCTTCCGATATCATGAGATGTGATATCTCAATGCTTCTAATATCAAACTTGAGACCCTCCTTATAGCATGAGATGTGATATCCAAGTCCTTCCCATTCCAATCCTGAGACCCTTCCTATAGCATGAGATGTGATATCTCAATGCTTCTAATACCAAACCTGAGACCCTTCCTATAACATGAGATGGGAATATCCAACTCCTTCCCATTCCAATCCTGAGACCCTTCCGATAGTAGAGATGTGATATCTCAATGCTTATACCAAACCTGAGATCCTTCCTATAACATGAGATGTGATATCCAACTCCTTCCCATTCCAATCCTGAGACACTTCCTATAGCATGAGATGTGATATCTCACTGCTTATACCAAACCTGAGACCCTTCCTATAGCATGAGATGTGATATCCAACTCCTTCCCATTCCAATCCTGAGACCCTTCCTATAGCATGAGATATGATATCTCAATGCTTCTAATATCAAACTTGAGACCCTCCCTATAGCATGAGATGTGATATCCAAGTCCTTCCCATTCCAATCCTGAGACCCTTCCGATAGCATGAGATGTGATGTCTCAATGCTTCTAATATCAAACCTGAGATCCTTCCTATAACATGAGATGTGATATCCAACTCCTTCCCATTCCAATCCTGAGACCCTTCCTATAGCATGAGATGTGATATCTCAATGCTTATACCAAACCTGAGACCCTTCCTATAGCATGAGATGTGATATCCAACTCCTTCCCATTCCAATCCTGAGACCCTTCCTATAGCATGAGATGTGATATCTCAATGCCTCTAATACCAAACCTGAGATCCTTCCTCTAACATGAAATGTGATATCCAACTCCTTCCCATTCCAATCCTGAGACACTTCCTATAGCATGAGATGTGATATCTAAATGCTTCTAATACCAAACTTGAGACTCTTCCTATAACATGAGATGGGATATCCAACTCCTTCCCATTCCAATCCTTAGACCCTTCCTACAGCATGCAATATGATATCTCAATGATTCTAATAACAAACCTGAGACCCGTCCTATAACATGAGATGGGATATCCAACACCTTCCCATTCCAATCCTGAGACACTTCCGATAGCAGAGATGTGATATCTCAATGCTTATACCAAACCTGAGACCCTTCCTATAACATGAGATGTGATATCCAACTCCTTCCCGTTCCAAACCTGAGACCCTTCCTATAGCATATGTGATATCCAACACATTCCCATTCCAAACATGAGACCCTTCCTATAGCAGGAATGTAATATCCAACTCCTTCCCATTCCAATCCTGAGACCATTCCTATAGCATGAGATGTGATATCTCAATGCTTCTAATACCAAACCTGAGATCCTTCCTATGACATGAGATGTGATATCCAATTCCTCCCCATTCCAAACCTGAGAACCTTCCTACAGCATGCAATGTGATATCTCAATGCTTCTAATACCAAACCTGAGACCAGTCCTATAACATGAGATTGGATATCCAACTCCTTCCCCTTCCAAACCTGAGACCCTTCCTATAGCATGAGATGTGATATCCAACTTCTTCCCATTCCAATCCTGAGACCCTTCCTATAACATGAGATGTGATGTCTCAATGCTTCTAATACCAAACCTGAGATCTTTCCTATAACATGAGATGTGATATCCAACTCCTTCCCATTCCAATCCTGAGACCCTTCCTATAGCATGAGATGTGCTATCTCAATGCTTATACCAAACCTGAGACCCTTCCTAAAGCTTGAGATGTGATATCCAACTCCTTCCCATTCCAATCCTGAGACCCTTCCTATAACATGAAATGTGATATCCAACTCCTTCCCATTCCAACCTGAGACCCTTCTTATAGCATGAGATGTGATATCTCAAGGCCTCTAATACCAAACCTGAGATCCTTCCTCTAACATGAAATGTGATATCCAACTCCTTCTCCTTCCAAACCTGAGAGCCTTCCTATAGCATGAGATATGATATCCAAGTCCTTCCCATTCCAATCCTGAGACCCTTCCTATAACATGAAATGTGATATCCAACTCCTTCCCATTCCAACCTGAGACCCTTCCTATAGCATGAGATGGGATATCCAACTCCTTCCAAATCCAATACTGATACCCTTCCAATAGCATGAGATGTGATATCCCAATGCTTCTATCAAACCTGAGAACCATACTATGGCATGAGATGTGATATCAAACTCCTTCCCATTCCAATCCTGAGACTCTTCCTATAGCTTGAGATGTGATATCCAACTCCTTCCCATTCCAATTCTGAGACCCTTCCTATACCATGAGACTTGATATCTCAATGCTTCTAATACCAAACCTGAGACCCGTCCTATAACATGAGATGTGATATCCAAATCTTTCCCCTTCCAAACCTTAGACCCTTCCTTTATCATGAGATGTGATATCCAACTCCTTCCCATTCCAATCCTGAGACCCTTCCGATATCATGAGATTTGTTATCTCAATGCTTCTAATATCAAAATTGAGACCCTCCCTATAGCATGAGATGGGATATCCAACTCCTTCCCATTCCAATCCTGAGACCCTTCCGATAGCAGAGATGTGATATCTCAATGCTTATACCAAATCTGAGACCCTTCCTATAGCATGAGATGTGATATCCAACTCCTTCCCATTCCAATCCTGAGACCCTTCCTATAGCATGAGATGTGATGTCTCAATGCTTCTAATACCAAACCTGAGATCCTTCCTATAACATGAGATGTGATATCCAACTCCTTCCCATTCCAATCCTGAGACCCTTCCTATAGCATGAGATGTGCTATCTCAATGCTTATACCAAACCTGAGACCCTTCCTAAAGCTTGAGATGTGATATCCAACTCCTTCCCATTCCAATCCTGAGACCCTTCCTATAGCATGAGATGTGATATCTCAAGGCCTCTAATACCATACCTGAGATCCTTCCTCTAACATGAAATGTGATATCCAACTCCTTCCCCTTCCAAACCTGAGAGCCTTCCTATAGCATGAGATATGATATCCAAGTCCTTCCCATTCAAATCCTGAGACCCTTCCTATAACATGAAATGTGATATCCAACTCCTTCCCATTCCAACCTGAGACCCTTCCTATAACATGAAATGTGATATCCAACTCCTTCCAAATCCAATACTGATACCCTTCCAATAGCATGAAATGTGATATCCCAATGCTTCTACCAAACCTGAGACCCATACTATGGCATGAGAGGTGATATCAAACTCCTTCCAATTCCAATCCTGAGACTCTTCCTATAGCTTGAGATGTGATATCCAACTCCTTCACATTCCAATTCTGAGACCCTTCCTATGCCATGAGACTTGATATCTCAATGCTTCTAATACCAAACCTGAGACCCGTCCTATAACATGAGATGTGATATCCAAATCTTTCCCCTTCCAAACCTTAGACCCTTCCTTTATCATGAGATGTGATATCCAACTCCTTCCCATTCCAATCCTGAGACCCTTCCGATATCATGAGATTTGTTATCTCAATGCTTCTAATATCAAACTTGAGACACTCCCTATAGCATGAGATGTGACATCCAAGTCCTCCCCATTCCAATCCTGAGACCCTTCCTATAGCATGAGATGTGATATCTCAATGCTTCTAATACCAAACCTGAGACCCTTCCTATAACATGAGATGGGATATCCAACTCCTTCCCATTCCAATCCTGAGACCCTTCCGATAGCAGAGATGTGATATCTCAATGCTTATACCAATCCTGAGACCCTTCCTATGGCCTGAGATGTCATATACAACTCCTTCCCAATCCAATCCTGAGACCCTTCCTATAGCATGAGATGTGATATCTCAATGCTTATACCAAATGTGAGACCCTTCCTATAGCATGAGATGTGATATCCAACTCCTTCCCATTCCAATCCTGAGACCCTTCCTATAGCATGAGATGTGATGTCTCAATGCTTCTAATACCAAACCTGAGATCCTTCCTATAACATGAGATGTGATATCCAACTCCTTCCCATTCCAATCCTGAGACCCTTCCTATAGCATGAGATGTGATGTCTCAATGCTTCTAATACCAAACCTGAGAACCTTCCTACAGCATGCGATGTGATATCTCAATGCTTCTAATACCAAACCTGAGACCAGTCCTATAACATGAGATTGGATATCCAACTCCTTCCCCTTCCAAACCTGAGACCCTTCCTATAGCATGAGATGTGATATCCAACTTCTTCCCATTCCAATCCTGAGACCCTTCCTATAACATGAGATGTGATGTCTCAATGCTTCTAATACCAAACCTGAGATCTTTCCTATAACATGAGATGTGATATCCAACTCCTTCCCATTCCAATCCTGAGACCCTTCCTATAGCATGCGATGTGCTATCGCAATGCTTATACCAAACCTGAGACCCTTCCTAAAGCTTGAGATGTGATATCCAACTCCTTCCCATTCCAATCCTGACACCCTTCCTATAGCATGAGATGTGATATCTCAAGGCCTCTAATACCAAACCTGAGATCCTTCCTCTAACATGAAATGTGATATCCAACTCCTTCCCCTTCCAAACCTGAGAGCCTTCCTATAGCATGAGATATGATATCCAAGTCCTTCCCATTCCAATCCTGAGACCCTTCCTATAACATGAAATGTGATATCCAACTCCTTCCCATTCCAACCTGAGACCCTTCCTATAGCATGAGATGGGATATCCAACTCCTTCGAAATCCAATACTGATACCCTTCCAATAGCATGAATTGTGATATCCCAATGCTTCTACCAAACCTGAGACCCATACTATGGCATGAGATGTGATATCAAACTCATTCCCATTCCAATCCTGAGACTCTTCCTATAGCTTGAGATGTGATATCCAACTCCTTCCCATTCCAATTCTGAGACCCTTCCTATGCCATGAGACTTGATATCTCAATGCTTCTAATACCAAACCTGAGACCCGTCCTATAACATGAGATGTGATATCCAAATCTTTCCCCTTCCAAACCTTAGACCCTTCCTTTATCATGAGATGTGATATCCAACTCCTTCCCATTCCAATCCTGAGACCCTTCCGATATCATGAGATTTGTTATCTCAATGCTTCTAATATCAAACTTGAGACCCTCCCTATAGCATGAGATGTGACATCCAAGTCCTCCCCATTCCAATCCTGAGACCCTTCCTATAGCATGAGATGTGATATCTCAATGCTTCTAATACCAAACCTGAGACCCTTCCTATAACATGAGATGGGATATCCAACTCCTTCCCATTCCAATCCTGAGACCCTTCCGATAGCAGAGATGTGATATCTCAATGCTTATACCAATCCTGAGACCCTTCCTATGGCCTGAGATGTCATATACAACTCCTTCCCAATCCAATCCTGAGACCCTTCCTATAGCATGAGATGTGATATCTCAATGCTTATACCAAATGTGAGACCCTTCCTATAGTATGAGATGTGATATCCAACTCCTTCCCATTCCAATCCTGAGACCCTTCCTATAGCATGAGATGTGATGTCTCAATGCTTCTAATACCAAACCTGAGATCCTTCCTATAACATGAGATGTGATATCCAACTCCTTCCCATTCCAATCCTGAGACCCTTCCTATAGCATGAGATGTGATGTCTCAATGCTTCTAATACCAAACCTGAGAACCTTCCTACAGCATGCGATGTGATATCTCAATGCTTCTAATACCAAACCTGAGACCAGTCCTATAACATGAGATTGGATATCCAACTCCTTCCCCTTCCAAACCTGAGACCCTCCCTATAGCATGAGATGTGATATCCAACTTCTTCCCATTCCAATCCTGAGACCCTTCCTATAACATGAGATGTGATGTCTCAATGCTTCTAATACCAAACCTGAGATCTTTCCTATAACATGAGATGTGATATCCAACTCCTTCCCATTCCAATCCTGAGACCCTTCCTATAGCATGAGATGTGCTATCTCAATGCTTATACCAAACCTGAGACCCTTCCTAAAGCTTGAGATGTGATATCCAACTCCTTCCCATTCCAATCCTGAGACCCTTCCTATAGCATGAGATGTGATATCTCAAGGCCTCTAATACCAAACCTGAGATCCTTCCTCTAACATGAAATGTGATATCCAACTCCTTCCCCTTCCAAACCTGAGAGCCTTCCTATAGCATGAGATATGATATCCAAGTCCTTCCCATTCCAATCCTGAGACCCTTCCTATAACATGAAATGTGATATCCAACTCCTTCCCATTCCAACCTGAGACCCTTCCTATAGCATGAGATGGGATATCCAACTCCTTCCAAATCCAATACTGATACCCTTCCAATAGCATGAGATGTGATATCCCAATGCTTCTACCAAACCTGAGACCCATACTATGGCATGAGATGTGATATAAAACTCATTCCCATTCCAATCCTGAGACTCTTCCTATAGCTTGAGATGTGATAGCCAACTCCTTCCCATTCCAATTCTGAGACCCTTCCTATGCCATGAGACTTGATATCTCAATGCTTCTAATACCAAACCTGAGACCCGTCCTATAACATGAGATGTGATATCCAAATCTTTCCCCTTCCAAACCTTAGACCCTTCCTTTATCATGAGATGTGATATCCAACTCCTTCCCATTCCAATCCTGAGACCCTTCCGATATCATGAGATTTGTTATCTCAATGCTTCTAATATCAAACTTGAGACCCTCCCTATAGCATGAGATGTGACATCCAAGTCCTCCCCATTCCAATCCTGAGACCCTTCCTATAGCATGAGATGTGATATCTCAATGCTTCTAATACCAAACCTGAGACCCTTCCTATAACATGAGATGTCATATACAACTCCTTCCCAATCCAATCCTGAGACCCTTCCTATAGCATGAGATGTGATATCTCAATGCTTATACCAAATCTGAGACCCTTCCTATAGCATGAGATGTGATATTCAACTCCTTCCCATTCCAATCCTGAGACCCTTCCTATAGCATGAGATGTGATGTCTCAATGCTTCTAATACCAAACCTGAGATCCTTCCAATAACATGAGATGTGATATCCAACTCCTTCCCATTCCAATCCTGAGACCCTTATGATAGCATGAGATGTGATATCTCAATGCCTCTAATACCAAACCTGAGATACTTCCGATAGCATGAGATGTGATATCTCAATGCTTCTAATACCAAACCTGAGATCCTTCCTATAACATGAGATGTGATTTCCAAATCCTTCCCCTTCCAAACCTGAGACCCTCCATTTAGCATGAGATGTGATATACAACTCCTTCCCATTCCAATCCTGAGACCCTTCTGATAGCATGAGATGTGATATCTCAATGCCTCTAATACCAAACCTGAGATCCTATCTCTAACATGAAATGTGATATCCATCTCCTTCCCTTTCCAAACCTGAGGCCCTGCCTATAGCATGAGATGTGATATCCAAGTCCTTCCCATTCCAATCCTGAGACCCTTCCTATAGCATGTGATGTGATATCTCAATGCTTATACCAAACCTGAGACCCTTCCTATGGCATGAGATGTCATATACAACTCCTTCCCGTTCCAATCCTGAGACCCTTCCTATAGCATGAGATGTGATATCTCAATGCTTATACCAAACCTGAGACCTTTCCTATAGCATGAGATGTGATATCCAACCTCTTCCCATTCCAATCCTGAGACCCTTCCTATAACATGAGATGTGATGTCTCAATGCTTCTAATACCAAACCTGAGATATTTCCTATAACATGAGATGTGATATCCAACTCCTTCCCATTCCAATCCTGAGACCCTTCCTATAGCATGAGATGTGATATCTCAATGCTTATACCAAACCTGAGACCCTTCCTATAGCTTGAGATGTGATATCCAACTCCTTCCCATTCCAATCCTGAGACCCTTCCTATAGCTTGAGATGTGATATCCAACTCCTTCCCCTTCCAAACCTGAGAGCCTTCCTATAGCATGAGATATGATATCCAAGTCCTTCCCATTCCAATCCTGAGACCCTTCCTATAACATGAAATGTGATATCCAACTCCTTCCCATTCCAACCTGAGACCCTTCCTATAGCAAGAGATGGGATATCCAACTTCTTCCAAATCCAATACTGATACCCTTCCGATAGCATGAGATGTGATATCCCAATGCTTCTACCAAACCTGAGACCCATACTATGGCATGAGATGTGATATCAAACTCCTTCCCATTCCAATCCTGAGACACTTCCTATAGCTTGAGGTGTGATATCCAACTCCTTCCCATTCCAATTCTGAGACCCTTCTTATACCATGAGACTTGATATCTCAATGCTTCTAATACCAAAACTGAGACCCGTCCTATAACATGAGATGTGATATCCAAATCCTTCCCCTTCCAAACCTTAGACCCTTCCTTTATCATGAGATGTGATATCCAACTCTTTCCCATTCCAATCCTGAGACCCTTCCGATATCATGAGATTTGTTATCTCAATGCTTCTAATATCAAACTTGAGACCCTCCCTATAGCATGAGATGTGACATCCAAGTCCTTCCCATTCCAATCCTGAGACCCTTCCTATAGCATGAGATGTGATATCTCAATGCTTATACCAAATCTGAGACCCTTCCTATAGCATGAGATGTGATATCCAATTCCTTCCCATTCCAATCCTGAGACCCTTCCTATAGCATGAGATGTGATATCTCAATGCTTATACCAAACCTGAGAGCCTACCTATAGCATGAGATGTGATATCCAAGTCCATCCCATTCCAATCCTTAGACCCTTCCTACAGCATGCGATGTGATATCTCAATGCTTCTAATACCAAACCTGAGACCAGTCCTATAACATGAGATTGGATATCCAACTCCTTCCCCTTCCAAACCTGAGACCCTTCCTATAGCATATGTGATATCCAACACATTCCCATTCCAAACATGAGACCCTTCCTATAGCAGGAATGTAATATCCAACTCCTTCCCATTCCAATCCTGAGACCATTCCTATAGCATGAGATGTGATATCTCAATGCTTCTAATACCAAACCTGAGATCCTTCCTATGACATGAGATGTGATATCCAATTCCTCCCCATTCCAAACCTGAGAACCTTCCTACAGCATGCAATGTGATATCTCAATGCTTCTAATACCAAACCTGAGACCAGTCCTATAACATGAGATTGGATATCCAACTCCTTCCCCTTCCAAACCTGAGACCCTTCCTATAGCATGAGATGTGATATCCAACTTCTTCCCATTCCAATCCTGAGACCCTTCCTATAACATGAGATGTGATGTCTCAATGCTTCTAATACCAAACCTGAGATCTTTCCTATAACATGAGATGTGATATCCAACTCCTTCCCATTCCAATCCTGAGACCCTTCCTATAGCATGAGATGTGCTATCTCAATGCTTATACCAAACCTGAGACCCTTCCTAAAGCTTGAGATGTGATATCCAACTCCTTCCCATTCCAATCCTGAGACCCTTCCTATAACATGAAATGTGATATCCAACTCCTTCCCATTCCAACCTGAGACCCTTCTTATAGCATGAGATGTGATATCTCAAGGCCTCTAATACCAAACCTGAGATCCTTCCTCTAACATGAAATGTGATATCCAACTCCTTCTCCTTCCAAACCTGAGAGCCTTCCTATAGCATGAGATATGATATCCAAGTCCTTCCCATTCCAATCCTGAGACCCTTCCTATAACATGAAATGTGATATCCAACTCCTTCCCATTCCAACCTGAGACCCTTCCTATAGCATGAGATGGGATATCCAACTCCTTCCAAATCCAATACTGATACCCTTCCAATAGCATGAGATGTGATATCCCAATGCTTCTATCAAACCTGAGAACCATACTATGGCATGAGATGTGATATCAAACTCCTTCCCATTCCAATCCTGAGACTCTTCCTATAGCTTGAGATGTGATATCCAACTCCTTCCCATTCCAATTCTGAGACCCTTCCTATACCATGAGACTTGATATCTCAATGCTTCTAATACCAAACCTGAGACCCGTCCTATAACATGAGATGTGATATCCAAATCTTTCCCCTTCCAAACCTTAGACCCTTCCTTTATCATGAGATGTGATATCCAACTCCTTCCCATTCCAATCCTGAGACCCTTCCGATATCATGAGATTTGTTATCTCAATGCTTCTAATATCAAAATTGAGACCCTCCCTATAGCATGAGATGGGATATCCAACTCCTTCCCATTCCAATCCTGAGACCCTTCCGATAGCAGAGATGTGATATCTCAATGCTTATACCAAATCTGAGACCCTTCCTATAGCATGAGATGTGATATCCAACTCCTTCCCATTCCAATCCTGAGACCCTTCCTATAGCATGAGATGTGATGTCTCAATGCTTCTAATACCAAACCTGAGATCCTTCCTATAACATGAGATGTGATATCCAACTCCTTCCCATTCCAATCCTGAGACCCTTCCTATAGCATGAGATGTGCTATCTCAATGCTTATACCAAACCTGAGACCCTTCCTAAAGCTTGAGATGTGATATCCAACTCCTTCCCATTCCAATCCTGAGACCCTTCCTATAGCATGAGATGTGATATCTCAAGGCCTCTAATACCATACCTGAGATCCTTCCTCTAACATGAAATGTGATATCCAACTCCTTCCCCTTCCAAACCTGAGAGCCTTCCTATAGCATGAGATATGATATCCAAGTCCTTCCCATTCAAATCCTGAGACCCTTCCTATAACATGAAATGTGATATCCAACTCCTTCCCATTCCAACCTGAGACCCTTCCTATAACATGAAATGTGATATCCAACTCCTTCCAAATCCAATACTGATACCCTTCCAATAGCATGAAATGTGATATCCCAATGCTTCTACCAAACCTGAGACCCATACTATGGCATGAGAGGTGATATCAAACTCCTTCCAATTCCAATCCTGAGACTCTTCCTATAGCTTGAGATGTGATATCCAACTCCTTCACATTCCAATTCTGAGACCCTTCCTATGCCATGAGACTTGATATCTCAATGCTTCTAATACCAAACCTGAGACCCGTCCTATAACATGAGATGTGATATCCAAATCTTTCCCCTTCCAAACCTTAGACCCTTCCTTTATCATGAGATGTGATATCCAACTCCTTCCCATTCCAATCCTGAGACCCTTCCGATATCATGAGATTTGTTATCTCAATGCTTCTAATATCAAACTTGAGACACTCCCTATAGCATGAGATGTGACATCCAAGTCCTCCCCATTCCAATCCTGAGACCCTTCCTATAGCATGAGATGTGATATCTCAATGCTTCTAATACCAAACCTGAGACCCTTCCTATAACATGAGATGGGATATCCAACTCCTTCCCATTCCAATCCTGAGACCCTTCCGATAGCAGAGATGTGATATCTCAATGCTTATACCAATCCTGAGACCCTTCCTATGGCCTGAGATGTCATATACAACTCCTTCCCAATCCAATCCTGAGACCCTTCCTATAGCATGAGATGTGATATCTCAATGCTTATACCAAATGTGAGACCCTTCCTATAGCATGAGATGTGATATCCAACTCCTTCCCATTCCAATCCTGAGACCCTTCCTATAGCATGAGATGTGATGTCTCAATGCTTCTAATACCAAACCTGAGATCCTTCCTATAACATGAGATGTGATATCCAACTCCTTCCCATTCCAATCCTGAGACCCTTCCTATAGCATGAGATGTGATGTCTCAATGCTTCTAATACCAAACCTGAGAACCTTCCTACAGCATGCGATGTGATATCTCAATGCTTCTAATACCAAACCTGAGACCAGTCCTATAACATGAGATTGGATATCCAACTCCTTCCCCTTCCAAACCTGAGACCCTTCCTATAGCATGAGATGTGATATCCAACTTCTTCCCATTCCAATCCTGAGACCCTTCCTATAACATGAGATGTGATGTCTCAATGCTTCTAATACCAAACCTGAGATCTTTCCTATAACATGAGATGTGATATCCAACTCCTTCCCATTCCAATCCTGAGACCCTTCCTATAGCATGCGATGTGCTATCGCAATGCTTATACCAAACCTGAGACCCTTCCTAAAGCTTGAGATGTGATATCCAACTCCTTCCCATTCCAATCCTGACACCCTTCCTATAGCATGAGATGTGATATCTCAAGGCCTCTAATACCAAACCTGAGATCCTTCCTCTAACATGAAATGTGATATCCAACTCCTTCCCCTTCCAAACCTGAGAGCCTTCCTATAGCATGAGATATGATATCCAAGTCCTTCCCATTCCAATCCTGAGACCCTTCCTATAACATGAAATGTGATATCCAACTCCTTCCCATTCCAACCTGAGACCCTTCCTATAGCATGAGATGGGATATCCAACTCCTTCGAAATCCAATACTGATACCCTTCCAATAGCATGAATTGTGATATCCCAATGCTTCTACCAAACCTGAGACCCATACTATGGCATGAGATGTGATATCAAACTCATTCCCATTCCAATCCTGAGACTCTTCCTATAGCTTGAGATGTGATATCCAACTCCTTCCCATTCCAATTCTGAGACCCTTCCTATGCCATGAGACTTGATATCTCAATGCTTCTAATACCAAACCTGAGACCCGTCCTATAACATGAGATGTGATATCCAAATCTTTCCCCTTCCAAACCTTAGACCCTTCCTTTATCATGAGATGTGATATCCAACTCCTTCCCATTCCAATCCTGAGACCCTTCCGATATCATGAGATTTGTTATCTCAATGCTTCTAATATCAAACTTGAGACCCTCCCTATAGCATGAGATGTGACATCCAAGTCCTCCCCATTCCAATCCTGAGACCCTTCCTATAGCATGAGATGTGATATCTCAATGCTTCTAATACCAAACCTGAGACCCTTCCTATAACATGAGATGGGATATCCAACTCCTTCCCATTCCAATCCTGAGACCCTTCCGATAGCAGAGATGTGATATCTCAATGCTTATACCAATCCTGAGACCCTTCCTATGGCCTGAGATGTCATATACAACTCCTTCCCAATCCAATCCTGAGACCCTTCCTATAGCATGAGATGTGATATCTCAATGCTTATACCAAATGTGAGACCCTTCCTATAGTATGAGATGTGATATCCAACTCCTTCCCATTCCAATCCTGAGACCCTTCCTATAGCATGAGATGTGATGTCTCAATGCTTCTAATACCAAACCTGAGATCCTTCCTATAACATGAGATGTGATATCCAACTCCTTCCCATTCCAATCCTGAGACCCTTCCTATAGCATGAGATGTGATGTCTCAATGCTTCTAATACCAAACCTGAGAACCTTCCTACAGCATGCGATGTGATATCTCAATGCTTCTAATACCAAACCTGAGACCAGTCCTATAACATGAGATTGGATATCCAACTCCTTCCCCTTCCAAACCTGAGACCCTCCCTATAGCATGAGATGTGATATCCAACTTCTTCCCATTCCAATCCTGAGACCCTTCCTATAACATGAGATGTGATGTCTCAATGCTTCTAATACCAAACCTGAGATCTTTCCTATAACATGAGATGTGATATCCAACTCCTTCCCATTCCAATCCTGAGACCCTTCCTATAGCATGAGATGTGCTATCTCAATGCTTATACCAAACCTGAGACCCTTCCTAAAGCTTGAGATGTGATATCCAACTCCTTCCCATTCCAATCCTGAGACCCTTCCTATAGCATGAGATGTGATATCTCAAGGCCTCTAATACCAAACCTGAGATCCTTCCTCTAACATGAAATGTGATATCCAACTCCTTCCCCTTCCAAACCTGAGAGCCTTCCTATAGCATGAGATATGATATCCAAGTCCTTCCCATTCCAATCCTGAGACCCTTCCTATAACATGAAATGTGATATCCAACTCCTTCCCATTCCAACCTGAGACCCTTCCTATAGCATGAGATGGGATATCCAACTCCTTCCAAATCCAATACTGATACCCTTCCAATAGCATGAGATGTGATATCCCAATGCTTCTACCAAACCTGAGACCCATACTATGGCATGAGATGTGATATAAAACTCATTCCCATTCCAATCCTGAGACTCTTCCTATAGCTTGAGATGTGATAGCCAACTCCTTCCCATTCCAATTCTGAGACCCTTCCTATGCCATGAGACTTGATATCTCAATGCTTCTAATACCAAACCTGAGACCCGTCCTATAACATGAGATGTGATATCCAAATCTTTCCCCTTCCAAACCTTAGACCCTTCCTTTATCATGAGATGTGATATCCAACTCCTTCCCATTCCAATCCTGAGACCCTTCCGATATCATGAGATTTGTTATCTCAATGCTTCTAATATCAAACTTGAGACCCTCCCTATAGCATGAGATGTGACATCCAAGTCCTCCCCATTCCAATCCTGAGACCCTTCCTATAGCATGAGATGTGATATCTCAATGCTTCTAATACCAAACCTGAGACCCTTCCTATAACATGAGATGTCATATACAACTCCTTCCCAATCCAATCCTGAGACCCTTCCTATAGCATGAGATGTGATATCTCAATGCTTATACCAAATCTGAGACCCTTCCTATAGCATGAGATGTGATATTCAACTCCTTCCCATTCCAATCCTGAGACCCTTCCTATAGCATGAGATGTGATGTCTCAATGCTTCTAATACCAAACCTGAGATCCTTCCAATAACATGAGATGTGATATCCAACTCCTTCCCATTCCAATCCTGAGACCCTTATGATAGCATGAGATGTGATATCTCAATGCCTCTAATACCAAACCTGAGATACTTCCGATAGCATGAGATGTGATATCTCAATGCTTCTAATACCAAACCTGAGATCCTTCCTATAACATGAGATGTGATTTCCAAATCCTTCCCCTTCCAAACCTGAGACCCTCCATTTAGCATGAGATGTGATATACAACTCCTTCCCATTCCAATCCTGAGACCCTTCTGATAGCATGAGATGTGATATCTCAATGCCTCTAATACCAAACCTGAGATCCTATCTCTAACATGAAATGTGATATCCATCTCCTTCCCTTTCCAAACCTGAGGCCCTGCCTATAGCATGAGATGTGATATCCAAGTCCTTCCCATTCCAATCCTGAGACCCTTCCTATAGCATGTGATGTGATATCTCAATGCTTATACCAAACCTGAGACCCTTCCTATGGCATGAGATGTCATATACAAATCCTTCCCGTTCCAATCCTGAGACCCTTCCTATAGCATGAGATGTGATATCTCAATGCTTATACCAAACCTGAGACCTTTCCTATAGCATGAGATGTGATATCCAACCTCTTCCCATTCCAATCCTGAGACCCTTCCTATAACATGAGATGTGATGTCTCAATGCTTCTAATACCAAACCTGAGATATTTCCTATAACATGAGATGTGATATCCAACTCCTTCCCATTCCAATCCTGAGACCCTTCCTATAGCATGAGATGTGATATCTCAATGCTTATACCAAACCTGAGACCCTTCCTATAGCTTGAGATGTGATATCCAACTCCTTCCCATTCCAATCCTGAGACCCTTCCTATAGCTTGAGATGTGATATCCAACTCCTTCCCCTTCCAAACCTGAGAGCCTTCCTATAGCATGAGATATGATATCCAAGTCCTTCCCATTCCAATCCTGAGACCCTTCCTATAACATGAAATGTGATATCCAACTCCTTCCCATTCCAACCTGAGACCCTTCCTATAGCAAGAGATGGGATATCCAACTTCTTCCAAATCCAATACTGATACCCTTCCGATAGCATGAGATGTGATATCCCAATGCTTCTACCAAACCTGAGACCCATACTATGGCATGAGATGTGATATCAAACTCCTTCCCATTCCAATCCTGAGACACTTCCTATAGCTTGAGGTGTGATATCCAACTCCTTCCCATTCCAATTCTGAGACCCTTCTTATACCATGAGACTTGATATCTCAATGCTTCTAATACCAAAACTGAGACCCGTCCTATAACATGAGATGTGATATCCAAATCCTTCCCCTTCCAAACCTTAGACCCTTCCTTTATCATGAGATGTGATATCCAACTCTTTCCCATTCCAATCCTGAGACCCTTCCGATATCATGAGATTTGTTATCTCAATGCTTCTAATATCAAACTTGAGACCCTCCCTATAGCATGAGATGTGACATCCAAGTCCTTCCCATTCCAATCCTGAGACCCTTCCTATAGCATGAGATGTGATATCTCTATGCTTCTAATACCAAACCTGAGACCATTCCTATAACATGAGATGGGATATCTAACTCCTTCCCATTCCAATCCTGAGACCCTTCCGATAGCAGAGATGTGATATCTCAATGCTTATACCAAACCTGAGACCCTTCCTATGGCCTGAGATGTCATATACAACTCCTTCCCATTCCAATCCTGAGACCCTTTCTTTAGCATGAGATGTGATATCTCAATGCTTATACCAAATCTGAGACCCTTCCTATAGCATGAGATGTGATATCCAATTCCTTCCCATTCCAATCCTGAGACCCTTCCTATAGCATGAGATGTGATATCTCAATGCTTATACCAAACCTGAGAGCCTACCTATAGCATGAGATGTGATATCCAAGTCCATCCCATTCCAATCCTTAGACCCTTCCTACAGCATGCGATGTGATATCTCAATGATTCTAATACCAAACCAGAGACTCTTCCTATAACATGAGATGGGATATCCAACTCCTTCCCGTTCCAAACCTGAGACACTAACTATAGCATATGTGATATCCAACTGCTTCCCATTCCAAACATGAGACCCTTCCTATAGCAAGAAAGTAATATCCAACTCCTACCCATTCCAATCCTGAGACCCTTCCTATAGCAAGAGATGTGATATCCAAATCCTTCCCATTCCAATCCTGAGACCCTTCCTATAACATGAGATGTGATATCCAACTCCTTCCCATTCAAATCCTGAGACCCTTCCTATAGCATGAGAAGGGATATCCAACTCCTTCCCAATCCAATCCTGATACCCTTCCGATAGCAGAAACGTGATATCTCAATGCTTCTACCAAACCTGAGACCCTTCCTTTAGCATGAGATGTGATATCCAAATCCTTCACATTCCAATCCTGAGACCCTTCCTATAGCATGAGATGTGATATCTCAATGCTTCTAATACCAAACCTGAGATTCTTCCTATAACATGAGATGTGATATCCAAGTCCTTCCCATTCCAAACCTGAGACCCTTCCTATTGGATGAGATGTGATATCCAACTCCTTCCCATTCCAACCCTGAGACCCTTCCTATAGCATGAGATGTGATGTCTCAATGCATCTAATACCAAACCTGAGATCCTTCCTATAACATGAGATGTGATATCCAACTCCTTCCATTCCAATCCTGAGACCCGTCCTATAGCATGAGATGTGATATCTCAATGCTTATACCAAACCTGAGACCCTTCCTATAGCATGAGATGTGATATCCAACTCCTTCCATTCCAATCCTGAGACCCGTCCTATAGCATGAGATGTGATATCTCAATGCTTCTAATACCAAACCTGAGATCCTTCCTCTAACATGAAATGTGATATCCAACTCCTTCCCTTTCCAAACCTGAGACCCTTCCTTTAGCATGAGATGTGATATCTCAATGCTTATACCAAATCTGAGACCCTTCCTATAGCATGAGATGTGATATCCAAATCCTTCCCATTCCAATCCTGAGACCCTTCCTATAGCATGAGATGTGATATCTCAATGCTTATACCAAACCTGAGAGCCTACCTATAGCATGAGATGTGATATCCAAGTCCATCCCATTCCAATCCTTAGACCCTTCCAACAGCATGCGATGTGATATCTCAATGATTCTAATACCAAACCAGAGACTCTTCCTATAACATGAGATGGGATATCCAACTCCTTCCCATTCCAATCCTGAGCCGCTTCCGATAGCAGAGGTGTGATATCTCAATGCTTATACCAAACCTGAGACCCTTCCTATAACATGAGATGTGATATCCAACTCCTTCCCGTTCCAAACCTGAGACACTAACTATAGCATATGTGATATCCAACTCCTTCCCATTCCAAACATGAGACCCTTCCTATAGCAAGAAAGTAATATCCAACTCCTACCCATTCCAATCCTGAGACCCTTCCTATAGCAAGAGATGTGATATCCAAATCCTTCCCATTCCAATCCTGAGACCCTTCCTATAACATGAGATGTGATATCCAACTCCTTACCATTCCAACCTGAGACACTTCCTATAGCATGAGAAGGGATATCCAACTCCTTCCCAATCCAATCCTGAGACCCTTCCGATAGCAGAGATGTGATATCTCAATGCTTATACCAAACCTGAGACCCTTCCTATGGCATGAGATGTGATATCCAACTCCTTGCAATTCAAATCCTGAGACCCTTCCTATAGCATGAGAAGGGATATCCAACTCCTTCCCAATCCAATCCTGAGACCCTTCCGATAGCAGAGACGTGATATCTCAATGCTTCTACCAAACCTGAGACCCTTCCTTTAGCATGAGATGTGATATCCAAATACTTCACATTCCAATCCTGAGACCCTTCCTATAGCATGAGATGTGATATCTCAATGCTTCTAATACCAAACCTGAGATCCTTCCTATAACATGAGATGTGATATCCAATTCCTTCCCATTCCAAACCTGAGACCCTTCCTATTGGATGAGATGTGATATCCAACTCCTTCCCATTCCAACCCTGAGACCCTTCCTACAGCATGAGATGTGATGTCTCAATGCTTCTAATACCAAACCTGAGATACTTACTATAACATGAGATGTGATATCCAACTCCTTCCATTCCAATCCTGAGACCCGTCCTATAGCATGAGATGTGATATCTCAATGCTTATACCAAACCTGAGACCCTTCCTATAGCATGAGATGTGATATCCAACTACTTCCCATTCCAATCCTGAGACCCTTCCTATAGCATGAGATGTGATATCTCAATGCTTCTAATACCAAACCTGAGATCCTTCCTCTAACATGAAATGTGATATCCAACTCCTTCCCTTTCCAAACCTAGGAGCCTATCTATAGCATGAGATGTGATATCCAAGTCCTTCCCATTCCAACCCTTAGACCCTTCCTACAGCATGCAATATGATATCTCAATGATTCTAATAACAAACCTGAGACCCGTCCTATAACATGAGATGGGATATCCAACTCCTTCCCATTCCAATCCTGAGACACTTCCGATAGCAGAGATGTGATATCTCAATGCTTATACCAAACCTGAGACCCTTCCTATAACATGAGATGTGATATCCAACTCCTTCCCATTCCAATAGGTAGGCTCTCAGGTTTGGTATAAGCATTGAGATATCACATCTCATGCTATAGGAAGGGTCTCAGGATTGGAATGGGAAGGATTTGGATATCACATCTCATGCTATAGGAAGGGTCTCAGATTTGGTATAAGCATTGAGATATCACATCTCATGCTAAAGGAAGGGTCTCAGGTTTGGAAAGGGAAGGAGTTGGATATCACATTTCATGTTAGAGGAAGGATCTCAGGTTTGGTATTAGAAGCATTGAAATATCACATCTCATGCTATAGGACGGGTCTCAGGATTGGAATGGAAGGAGTTGGATATCACATCTCATGCTATAGGAAGGGTCTCAGGTTTGGTATAAGCATTGAGATATCACATCTCATGCTATAGGACGGGTCTCAGGATTGGAATGGAAGGAGTTGGATATCACATCTCATGTTATAGGAAGGATCTCAGGTTTGGTATTAGATGCATTGAGACATCACATCTCATGCTATAGGAAGGGTCTCAGGGTTGGAATGGGAAGGAGTTGGATATCACATCTCATCCAATAGGAAGGGTCTCAGGTTTGGAATGGGAAGGAATTGGATATCACATCTCATGTTATAGGAAGAATCTCAGGTTTGGTATTAGAAGCATTGAGATATCACATCTCATGCTATAGGAAGGGTCTCAGGATTGGAATGTGAAGGATTTGGATATCACATCTTATGCTAAAGGAAGGGTCTCAGGTTTGGTAGAAGCATTGAGATATCACGTTTCTGCTATCGAAAGGGTCTCAGGATTGGATTGGGAAGGAGTTGGATATCCCTTCTCATGCTATAGGAAGGGTCTCAGGATTTGAATGGGAAGGAGTTGGATATCACATCTCATGTTATAGGAAGGGTCTCAGGATTGGAATGGGTAGGAGTTGGATATTACTTTCTTGCTATAGGAAGGGTCTCATGTTTGGAATGGGAAGCAGTTGGATATCACATATGCTATAGTTAGTGTCTCAGGTTTGGAACGGGAAGGAGTTGGATATCCCATCTCATGTTATAGGAAGAGTCTCTGGTTTGGTATTAGAATCATTGAGATATCACATCGCATGCTGTAGGAAGGGTCTAAGGATTGGAATGGGATGGACTTGGATATCACATCTCATGCTATAGGTAGGCTCTCAGGTTTGGTATAAGCATTGAGATATCACATCTCATGCTATAGGAAGGGTCTCAGGATTGGAATGGGAAGGAATTGGATATCACATCTCATGCTATAGGAAGGGTCTCAGATTTGGTATAAGCATTGAGATATCACATCTCATGCTAAAGAAAGGGTCTCAGGATTGGAATGGGAAGGAGTTGTATATGACATCTCAGGCCATAGGAAGGGTCTCAGGTTTGGTATAAGCATTGAGATATCACATCTCTGCTATCGGAAGGGTCTCAGGATTGGAATGGGAAGGAGTTGGATATCCCATCTCATGTTATAGGAATGGTCTCAGGTTTGGTATTAGAAGCATAGAGATATCACATCTCATGCTATAGGAAGGGTCTCAGGATTGGAATGGGAAGGACTTGGATGTCACATCTCATGCTATAGGGAGGGTCTCAAGTTTGATATTAGAAGCATTGAGAGAACAAATCTCATGATATCGGAAGGGTCTCAGGATTGGAATGGGAAGGAGTTGGATATCACATCTCATGATAAAGGAAGGGTCTAAGGTTTGGAAGGGGAAGGATTTGGATATCACATCTCATGTTATAGGACGGGTCTCAGTTTTGGTATTAGAAGCATTGAGATATCAAGTCTCATGGTATAAGAAGGGTCTCAGAATTGGAATGGGAAGGAGTTGGATATCACACCTCAAGCCATGGGAAGGGTCTCAGGATTGGAATGGGAAGGAGTTTGATATCACATCTCATGCCATAGTATGGGTCTCAGGTTTGGTAGAAGCATTGGGATATCACATCTCATGCTATCGGAAGGGTATCAGTATTGGATTTGGAAGAAGTTGGATATCCCATCTCATGCTATAGGAAGGGTCTCAGGTTGGAATGGGAAGGAGTTGGATATCACATTTCATGTTATAGGAAGGGTCTCAGGATTGGAATGGGTAGGACTTGGATATCATATCTCATGCTATAGGAAGGCTCTCAGGTTTGGAAGGGGAAGGAGTTGGATATCACATCTCAAGCTATAGGAAGGGTCTCAGGATTGGAATGGGAAGGAGTTGGATATCACATCTCAAGCTATAGGAAGGGTCTCAGGTTTGGTATAAGCATTGAGATATCACATCTCATGCTATAGGAAGGGTCTCAGGATTGGAATGGGAAGGAGTTGGATATCTCATCTCATGTTATAGGAAATATCTCAGGTTTGGTATTAGATGCATTGAGACATCACATCTCATGTTATAGGAAGGGTCTCAGGATTGGAATGGGAAGAAGTTGGATATCACATCTCATGCTATAGGAAAGGTCTCAGGTTTGGTATAAGCATTGAGATATCACATCTCATGCTATAGGAAGGGTCTCAGGATTGGAACGGGAAGGAGTTGTATATGACATCTCATGCCATAGGAAGGGTCTCAGGTTTGGTATAAGCATTGAGATATCACATCACATGCTATAGGAAGGGTCTCAGGATTGGAATGGGAAGGACTTGGATATCACATCTCATGCTATAGGCAGGGCCTCAGGTTTGGAAAGGGAAGGAGATGGATATCACATTTCATGTTAGAGATAGGATCTCAGGTTTGGTATTAGAGGCATTGAGATATCACATCTCATGCTATCAGAAGGGTCTCAGGATTGGAATGGGAAGGAGTTGTACATCACATCTCATGCTAAATGGAGGGTCTCAGGTTTGGAAGGGGAAGGATTTGGAAATCACATCTCATGTTATAGGAAGGATCTCAGGTTTGGTATTAGAAGCATTGAGATATCACATCTCATGCTATCGGAAGTATCTCAGGTTTGGTATTAGAGGCATTGAGATATCACATCTCATGCTATCATAAGGGTCTCAGGATTGGAATGGGAAGGAGTTGGATATCACATCTCATGATATTGGAAGGATCTCAGGTTTGGTATTAGAAGCATTGAGACATCACATCTCATGCTATAGGAAGGGTCTCAGGATTGGAATGGGAAGGAGTTGAATATCACATCTCATGCTATAGGAAGGGTCTCAGATTTGGTATAAGCATTGAGATATCACATCTCATGCTATAGGAAGGGTCTCAGGATTGGATTGGGAAGGAGTTGTATATGACATCTCATGTTATAGGAAGGGTCTCAGGTTTGGTATTAGAAGCATTGAGATATCACATCTCATGCTATAGGAAGGGTCACAGGATTGGAATGGGGAGGACTTGGATGTCACATCTCATGCTATAGGGAGGGTCTCAAGTTTGATATTAGAAGCATTGAGATAACAAATCTCATGATATCGGAAGGGTCTCAGGATTGGAATGGGAAGGAGTTGGATATCACATCTCATGGCATAGGAAGGGTCTCAGAATTGGAATGGGAAGGAGTTGGATATCACATCTCAAGCTATAGGAAGAGTCTCAGGATTGGAATGGGAATGAGTTTGATAATACATCTCATGCCATAGTATGGGTCTCAGGTTTGGTAGAAGCATTGGGATATCACATCTCATGCTATTGGAAGGGTATCAGTATTGGATTTGGAAGGAGTTGGATATCCCATCTCATGCTATAGGAAGGGTCTCAGGTTGGAATGGGAAGGAGTTGGATATCACATTTCATGTTATAGGAAGGGTTTCAGGATTGGAATGGGAAGGACTTGGATATCATATCTCATGCTATAGGAAGGCTCTCAGGTTTGGAAGGGGAAGGAGTTGGATATCACATTTCATGTTAGAGGAAGGATCTCAGGTTTGGTATTAGAGGCCTTGAGATATCACATCTCATGCTATAGGAAGGGTCTCAGGATTGGAATGGGAAGGAGTTGGATATCACATCTCAAGCTTTAGGAAGGGTCTCAGGTTTGGTATAAGCATTGAGATAACACATCTCATGCTATAGGAAGGGTCTCAGGATTGGAATGGGAAGGAGTTGGATATCACATCTCATATTATAGGAAAGATCTCAGGTTTGGTATTAGAAGCATTGAGACATCACATCTCATGTTATAGGAAGGGTCTCAGGATTGGAATGGGAAGAAGTTGGATATCACATCTCATGCTATAGGAAGGGTCTCAGGTTTGGAAGGGGAAGGAGTTGGATATCCAATCTCATGTTATAGGACTGGTCTCAGGTTTGGTATTAGAAGCTTTGAGATATCACATCGCATGCTGTAGGAAGGTTCTCAGGTTTGGTATTAGAAGCATTGAGACATCACATCTCATGCTATAGGAAGGGTCTCAGGATTGGAATGGGAAGGAGTTGGATATCACATCTCATGTTATAGGAAGGATCTCAGGTTTGGTATTAGAAGCATTGAGACATCACATCTCATGCTATAGGAAGGGTCTCAGGATTGGAATGGGAAGGAGTTGGATATCACATCTCATACTATAGGAAGGGTCTCACATTTGGTATAAGCATTGAGATATCACATCTCATGCTATAGGAAGGGTCTCAGGATTGGATTGGGAAGGAGTTGTATATGACATCTCAGGCCATAGGGAGGGTCTCAGGATTGGTATAAGCATTGAGATATCACATCTCTGCTATCGGAAGGGTCTCAGGATTGGAATGGGAAGGAGTTGGATATCCAATCTCATGTTATAGGAAGGGTCTCAGGTTTGGTATTAGAAGCATTGAGATATCACATCTCATGCTATAGGAAGGGTCTCAGGATTGGAATGGGGAGGACTTGGATGTCACATCTCATGCTATAGGGAGGGTCTCAAGTTTGATATTAGAAGCATTGAGATAACAAATCTCATGATATCGGAAGGGTCTCAGGATTGGAATGGGAAGGAGTTGGATATCACATCTCATGATAAAGGAAGGGTCTAAGGTTTGGAAGGGGAAAGATTTGGATATCACATCTCATGTTATAGGACGGGTCTCAGGTTTGGTATTAGAAGCATTGAGATATCAAGTCTCATGGCATAGGAAGGGTCTCAGAATTGGAATGGGAAGGAGTTGGATATCACATCTCAAGCTATAGGAAGAGTCTTAGGATTGGAATGGGAATGAGTTTGATATCACATCTCATGCCATAGTATGGGTCTCAGGTTTGGTAGAAGCATTGAGATATCACAATTCATGCTATTGGAAGGGTATCAGTATTGGATTTCGAAGGAGTTGGATATCCCATCTCATGCTATAGGAAGGGTCTCAGGTTGGAATGGGAAGGAGTTGGATAACACATTTCATGTTATAGGAAGGGTCTCAGGATTGGAATGGGAAGGACTTGGATATCATATCTCATGCTATAGGAAGGCTCTCAGGTTTGGAAGGGGAAGGAGTTGGATATCACATTTCATGTTTGAGGAAGGATCTCAGGTTTGGTATTAGAGGCCTTGAGATATCACATCTCATGCTATAGGAAGGGTGTCAGGATTGGAATGGGAAGGAGTTGGATATCACATCTCAAGCTTTAGGAAGGGTCTCAGGTTTGGTATAAGCATTGCGATAGCACATCTCATGCTATAGGAAGGGTCTCAGGATTGGAATGGGAAGGAGTTGGATATCACATCTCATGTTATAGGAAAGATCTCAGGTTTGGTATTAGAAGCATTGAGACATCACATCTCATGTTATAGGAAGGGTCTCAGGATTGGAATGGGAAGAAGTTGGATATCACATCTCATGCTATAGGAAGGGTCTCTGGTTTGGAAGGGGAAGGAGTTGGATATCCAATCTCATGTTATAGGACTGGTCTCAGGTTTGGTATTAGAAGCATTGAGATATCACATCGCATGCTGTAGGAAGGTTCTCAGGTTTGGTATTAGAAGCATTGAGACATCACATCTCATGCTATAGGAAGGGTCTCAGGATTGGAATGGGAAGGAGTTGGATATCACATCTCATGCTATAGGAAGGGTCTCACATTTGGTATAAGCATTGAGATATCACATCTCATGCTATAGGAAGGGTCTCAGGATTGGATTGGGAAGGAGTTGTATATGACATCTCAGGCCATAGGAAGGGTCTCAGGATTGGTATAAGCATTGAGATATCACATCTCTGCTATCGGAAGGGTCTCAGGATTGGAATGGGAAGGAGTTGGATATCCCATCTCATGTTATAGGAAGGGTCTCAGGTTTGGTATTAGAAGAATTGAGATATCACATCTCATGCTATAGGAAGGGTCTCAGGATTGGAATGGGAAGGACTTGGATGTCACATCTCATGCTATAGGGAGTGTCTCAAGTTTGATATTAGAAGCATTGAGATAACAAATCTCATGATATCGGAAGGGTCTCAGGATTGGAATGGGAAGGAGTTGGATATCACATCTCATGATAAAGGAAGAGTCTAAGGTTTGGAAGGGGAAAGATTTGGATATCACATCTCATGTTATAGGACGGGTCTCAGGTTTGGTATTAGAAGCATTGAGATATCAAGTCTCATGGCATAGGAAGGGTCTCAGAATTGGAATGTGAAGGAGTTGGATATCACATCTCAAGCTATAGGAAGAGTCTCAGGATTGGAATGGGAAGGAGTTTGATATCACCTCTCATGCCATAGTATGGGTCTCAGGTTTGGTAGAAGCATTGGGATATCACATTTCATGCTATTGGAAGGGTATCAGTATTGGATTTGGAAGGAGTTGGATATCACATTTCATGTTATAGGAAGGATCTCAGGTTGGAATGGGAAGGAGTTGGATATCACATTTCATGTTATAGGAAGGGTCTCAGGATTGGAATGGGAAGGACTTGGATATCATATCTCATGCTATAGGAAGGCTCTCAGGTTTGGAAGGGGAAGGAGTTGGATATCACATTTCATGTTAGAGGAAGGATCTCAGGTTTGGTATTAGAGGCCTTGAGATATCACATCTCATGCTATAGGAAGGGTCTCAGGATTGGAATGGGAAGGAGTTGGATATCACATCTCAAGCTTTAGGAAGGGTCTCAGGTTTGGTATAAGCATTGAGATAGCACATCTCATGCTATAGGAAGGGTCTCAGGATTGGAATGGGAAGGAGTTGGATATCACATCTCATGTTATAGGAAGGATCTCAGGTTTGGTATTAGAAGCATTGAGACATCACATCTCATGCTATAGGAAGGGTCTCAGGATTGGAATGGGAAGGAGTTGGATATCACATCTCATGCTATAGGAAGGGTCTCAGATTTGGTATAAGCATTGAGATATCACATCTCTGCTATCGGAAGGGTCTCAGGATTGGAATGGGAAGGAGTTGGATATCCCATCTCATGCTATAGGGAGGGTCTCAATTTTGATATTAGAAGCATTGAGATAACAAATCTCATGATATCGGAAGGGTCTCAGGATTGGAATGGGAAGGAGTTGGATATCACATCTCATGATAAAGGAAGGGTCTAAGGTTTGGAAGGGGAAAGATTTGGATATCACATCTCATGTTATAGGACGGGTCTCAGGTTTGGTATTAGAAGCATTGAGATATCAAGTCTCATGGTATAGGAAGGGTCTCAGAATTGGAATGGGAAGGAGTTGGATATCACATCTCAAGCTATAGGAAGAGTCTCAGGATTGGAATGGGAAGGAGTTTGATATCACATCTCATGCCATAGTATGGTTCTCAGGTTTGATAGAAGCATTGGGATATCACATCTCATGCTATTGGAAGGGTATCAGTATTGGATTTGGAAGGAGTTGGATATCCCATCTCATGCTATAGGAAGGGTCTCAGGTTGGAATGGGAAGGAGTTGGATATCACATTTCATGTTATAGGAAGGGTCTCAGGATTGGAATGGGAAGGACTTGTATATCATATCTCATGCTATAGGAAGGCTCTCAGGTTTGGAAGGAGAAGGAGTTGGATATCACATTTCATGTTAGAGGAAGGATCTCAGGTTTGGTATTAGAGGCCTTGAGATATCACATCTCATGCTATAGGAAGGGTCTCAGGTTGGAATGGGAAGGAGTTGGATATCACATTTCATGTTATAGGAAGGGTCTCAGGATTGGAATGGGAAGGAGTTGGATATCACATCTCAAGCTTTAGGAAGGGTCTCAGGTTTGGTATAAGCATTGAGATAGCACATCTCATGCTATAGGAAGGGTCTCAGGATTGGAATGGGAAGGAGTTGGATATCACATCTCATGTTATAGGAAAGATCTCAGGTTTGGTATTAGAAGCATTGAGACATCACATCTCATGTTATAGGAAGGGTCTCAGGATTGGAATGGGAAGAAGTTGGATATCACATCTCATGCTATAGGAAGGGTCTCAGGTTTGGAAGGGGAAGGAGTTGGATATCCAATCTCATGTTATAGGACTGGTCTCAGGTTTGGTATTAGAAGCATTGAGATATCACATCGCATGCTGTAGGAAGGTTCTCAGGTTTGGAATGGGGAGGAATTGGATATCACATCTCATGTCATAGGAAGGATCTCAGGTTTGGTATTAGAAGCATTGAGATATCACATCTCATGCTATAGGAATGGTCTCAGGATTGGAATGGGAAGGAGTTGGATATTACATTCCTGCTATAGGAAGGGTCTCATGTTTGGAATGGGAATGTGTTGGATATCACATATGCTATAGGAAGGGTCTCAGGTTTGGAACGGGAAGGAGTTGGATATCACATCTCATGTTATAGGAAGGGTCTCAGGTTTGGTATAAGCATTGAGATATCACATCTCTGCTATCGGAAGTGTCTCAGGATTGGAATGGGAAGGTGTTGGACGGGTCTCAGGTTTGTTATTAGAATCATTGAGATATCATATTGCATGCTGTAGGAAGGGTCTAAGGATTGGAATGGGAAGGAGTTGGATATCCCATCTCATGTTATAGGAAGAGTCTCAAGTTTGGTATTAGAAGCATTTAGATATCACATCTCATGCTATAGGAAGTGTCTCAGGATTGGAATGGGAAGGAGTTGGATATCACATTTCATGTTAGAGGAAGGATCTCAGGTTTGGTATTAGAGGCATTGAGATATCACATCTCATGCTATAGGAAGGGTCTCAGGATTGGAATGGGAAGGAGTTGGATATCACATCTCATGCTATAGGAAGGGTCTCAGGTTTGGTATAAGCATTGAGATATCACATATCATGCTATAGGAAGGGTCTCAGGATTGGAATGGGAAGGAGTTGGATATCACATCTCATGTTATAGGAAGGATCTCAGGTTTGGTATTAGAAGCATTGAGACATCACATCTCATGCTATCGGAAGGGTCTCAGGATTGGAATGGGAAGGACTTGGAGATCACATCTCATGCTATAGGAAGGGTCTCAAGTTTGATATTAGAAGCATTGAGATATCATATCTCATGCTATAGGAAGGGTCTCAGGATTGGAATGGGAAGGAGTTGGATATCACATCTCATGCTATAGGAAGGGTCTCAGGTTTGGTATAAGCAGTGAGATATCACATCTCATGCTATAGGAAGTGTCTCAGGATTGGAATGGGAAGGAGTTGGATATCACATCTCATGTTATAGGAAGGATCTCAGGTTTGGTATAAGCATTGAGATATCACATCTCTACTATCGGAAGGGTCTCAGGATTGGAATGGGAAGGAGTTGGATATTCCCATCTCATGTTATAGGAAGGGTCTCAGGTTTGGTATTAGAAGCATTGAGATATCACATCTCATGCTATAGGAAGGGTCTCAGGATTGGAATGGGAAGGACTTGGATATCACATCTCATGCTATAAGGAGGGTCTCAAGTTTGATATTAGAAGCATTGAGATATCACATCTCATGATATCGGAATGGTCTCAAGGATGGAATGGGAAGGAGTTGGATATCACATCTCATGATAAAGGAAGTGTCTAAGGTTTGGAAGGGGAAGGAGTTTGATATCACATCTCATGCCATAGTATGGGTCTCAGGTTTGGTAGAAGCATTGGGATATCACATCTCATGCTATCGGAAGGGTATCAGGATTGGATTTGGAAGGAGTTGGATATCCCATCTCATGCTATAGGAAGGGTCTCAGGTTGGAATGGGAAGGAGTTGGATATCACATCTCATGTTATAGGAAGGGTCTCAGGATTGGAATTAGAAGGACTTGGATATCACATCTCATGCTATAGGAAGGCTCTCAGGGTTGGAAGGGGAAAGAGTTGGATATCACATTTCATGTTAGAGGTAGGATCTCAGGTTTGGTATTAGAAGCATTGAGATATCACATCTCATGCTATCGGAAGGATCTCAGGTTTGGTATAGAAGCATTGAGATATCACATCTCATGCTATCAGAAGGTTCTCAGGATTGGAATGGGAAGGAGTTGGATATCACATCTCATGCTAAAGGGAGGGTCTCAGGTTTGGAAGGGGAAGGATTTGGATATCACATCTCATGTTATAGGAAGGATCTCAGGTTTGGTATTAGAAGCATTGAGATATTACATCTCATGCTATCGGAAGGATCTCAGGTTTGGTATAGAAGCATTGAGATATCACATCTCATGCTATCAGAAGGTTCTCAGGATTGGAATGGGAAGGAGTTGGATATCACATCTCATGCTAAAGGGAGGGTCTCGGGTTTGGAAGGGGAAGGATTTGGATATCATATCTCATGTTATCAGAAGGATCTCAGGTTTGGTATTAGAAGTATTGAGATATCACATCTCATGCTATAGGAAGGGTCTCAGGATTGGAATGGGAAGGAGTTGGTTATCACATCTCATGCTAAAGGAAGGGTCTCAGGTTTGGTAGAAGCATTGAGATATCACATCTCATGCTATAGGAAGGGTCTCAGGATTGGAATGGGAAGGACTTAGATATCACATATCATGCTATAGGGAGGGTCTCAGTTTTGATATTAGAAGCATTGAGATATCACATCTTATGCTATCAGAAGGGTCTCAGGATTGGAATGGGAAGGAGCTGGATATCACATCTCATGCTAAAGGAAGGGTCTCAGGATTGGAATGGGAAGGAGTTGGATATCACATCTCATGCTATAGGAAGGGTCTCAGGTTTGGTATAAGCAGTGAGATATTCCCATTCCAACCTGAGACCCTTCCTATAGCATGAGATGTGATATCTCAAGGCCTCTAATACCAAACCTGAGATCCTTCCTCTAACATGAAATGTGATATCCAACTCCTTCTCCTTCCAAACCTGAGAGCCTTCCTATAGCATGAGATATGATATCCAAGTCCTTCCCATTCCAATCCTGAGACCCTTCCTATAACATGAAATGTGATATCCAACTCCTTCCCATTCCAACCTGAGACCCTTCCTATAGCATGAGATGGGATATCCAACTCCTTCCAAATCCAATACTGATACCCTTCCAATAGCATGAGATGTGATATCTCAATGCTTCTATCAAACCTGAGAACCATACTATGGCATGAGATGTGATATCAAACTCCTTCCCATTCCAATCCTGAGACTCTTCCTATAGCTTGAGATGTGATATCCAACTCCTTCCCATTCCAATTCTGAGACCCTTCCTATACCATGAGACTTGATATCTCAATGCTTCTAATACCAAACCTGAGACCCGTCCTATAACATGAGATGTGATATCCAAATCTTTCCCCTTCCAAACCTTAGACCCTTCCTTTATCATGAGATGTGATATCCAACTCCTTCCCATTCCAATCCTGAGACCTTTCCGATATCATGAGATTTGTTATCTCAATGCTTCTAATATCAAAATTGAGACCCTCCCTATAGCATGAGATGGGATATCCAACTCCTTCCCATTCCAATCCTGAGACCCTTCCGATAGCAGAGATGTGATATCTCAATGCTTATACCAAATCTGAGACCCTTCCTATAGCATGAGATGTGATATCCAACTCCTTCCCATTCCAATCCTGAGACCCTTCCTGTAGCATGAGATGTGATGTCTCAATGCTTCTAATACCAAACCTGAGATCCTTCCTATAACATGAGATGTGATATCCAACTCCTTCCCATTCCAATCCTGAGACCCTTCCTATAGCATGAGATGTGCTATCTCAATGCTTATACCAAACCTGAGACCCTTCCTAAAGCTTGAGATGTGATATCCAACTCCTTCCCATTCCAATCCTGAGACCCTTCCTATAGCATGAGATGTGATATCTCAAGGCCTCTAATACCAAACCTGAGATCCTTCCTCTAACATGAAATGTGATATCCAACTCCTTCTCCTTCCAAACCTGAGAGCCTTCCTATAGCATGAGATATGATATCCAAGTCCTTCCCATTCCAATCCTGAGACCCTTCCTATAACATGAAATGTGATATCCAACTCCTTCCCATTCCAACCTGAGACCCTTCCTATAGCATGAGATGGGATATCCAACTCCTTCCAAATCCAATACTGATACCCGTCCAATAGCATGAGATGTGATATCCCAATGCTTCTACCAAACCTGAGACCCATACTATGGCATGAGATGTGATATCAAACTCCTTCCCATTCCAATCCTGAGACTCTTCCTATAGCTTGACATGTGATATCCAACTCCTTCACATTCCAATTCTGAGACCCTTCCTATGCCATGAGACTTGATATCTCAATGCTTCTAATACCAAACCTGAGACCCGTCCTATAACATGAGATGTGATATCCAAATCTTTCCCCTTCCAAACCTTAGACCCTTCCTTTATCATGAGATGTGATATCCAACTCCTTCCCATTCCAATCCTGAGACCCTTCCGATATCATGAGATTTGTTATCTCAATGCTTCTAATATCAAACTTGAGACCCTCCCTATAGCATGAGATGTGACATCCAAGTCCTCCCCATTCCAATCCTGAGACCCTTCCTATAGCATGAGATGTGATATCTCAATGCTTCTAATACCAAACCTGAGACCCTTCCTATAACATGAGATGGGATATCCAACTCCTTCCCATTCCAATCCTGAGACCCTTCCGATAGCAGAGATGTGATATCTCAATGCTTATACCAATCCTGAGACCCTTCCTATGGCCTGAGATGTCATATACAACTCCTTCCCAATCCAATCCTGAGACCCTTCCTATAGCATGAGATGTGATATCTCAATGCTTATACCAAATGTGAGACCCTTCCTATAGCATGAGATGTGATATCCAACTCCTTCCCATTCCAATCCTGAGACCCTTCCTATAGTATGAGATGTGATGTCTCAATGCTTCTAATACCAAACCTGAGATCCTTCCTATAACATGAGATGTGATATCCAACTCCTTCCCATTCCAATCCTGAGACCCTTCCTATAGCATGAGATGTGATGTCTCAATGCTTCTAATACCAAACCTGAGAACCTTCCTACAGCATGCGATGTGATATCTCAATGCTTCTAATACCAAACCTGAGACCAGTCCTATAACATGAGATTGGATATCCAACTCCTTCCCCTTCCAAACCTGAGACCCTTCCTATAGCATGAGATGTGATATCCAACTTCTTCCCATTCCAATCCTGAGACCCTTCCTATAACATGAGATGTGATGTCTCAATGCTTCTAATACCAAACCTGAGATCTTTCCTATAACATGAGATGTGATATCCAACTCCTTCCCATTCCAATCCTGAGACCCTTCCTATAGCATGAGATGTGCTATCTCAATGCTTATACCAAACCTGAGACCCTTCCTAAAGCTTGAGATGTGATATCCAACTCCTTCCCATTCCAATCCTGAGAAACTTCCTATAGCATGAGATGTGATATCTCAAGGCCTCTAATACCAAACCTGAGATCCTTCCTCTAACATGAAATGTGATATCCAACTCCTTCCCCTTCCAAACCTGAGAGCCTTCCTATAGCATGAGATATGATATCCAAGTCCTTCCCATTCCAATCCTGAGACCCTTCCTATAACATGAAATGTGATATCCAACTCCTTCCCATTCCAACCTGAGACCCTTCCTATAGCATGAGATGGGATATCCAACTCCTTCCAAATCCAATACTGATACCCTTCCAATAGCATGAGATGTGATATCCCAATGCTTCTACCAAACCTGAGACCCATACTATGGCATGAGATGTGATATCAAACTCATTCCCATTCCAATCCTGAGACTCTTCCTATAGCTTGAGATGTGATATCCAACTCCTTCCCATTCCAATTCTGAGACCCTTCCTATGCCATGAGACTTGATATCTCAATGCTTCTAATACCAAACCTGAGACCCGTCCTATAACATGAGATGTGATATCCAAATCTTTCCCCTTCCAAACCTTAGACCCTTCCTTTATCATGAGATGTGATATCCAACTCCTTCCCATTCCAATCCTGAGACCCTTCCGATATCATGAGATTTGTTATCTCAATGCTTCTAATATCAAACTTGAGACCCTCCCTATAGCATGAGATGTGACATCCAAGTCCTCCCCATTCCAATCCTGAGACCCTTCCTATAGCATGAGATGTGATATCTCAATGCTTCTAATACCAAACCTGAGACCCTTCCTATAACATGAGATGTCATATACAACTCCTTCCCAATCCAATCCTGAGACCCTTCCTATAGCATGAGATGTGATATCTCAATGCTTATACCAAATCTGAGACCCTTCCTATAGCATGAGATGTGATATTCAACTCCTTCCCATTCCAATCCTGAGACCCTTCCTATAGCATGAGATGTGATGTCTCAATGCTTCTAATACCAAACCTGAGATCCTTCCAATAACATGAGATGTGATATCCAACTCCTTCCCATTCCAATCCTGAGACCCTTATGATAGCATGAGATGTGATATCTCAATGCCTCTAATACCAAACCTGAGATACTTCCGATAGCATGAGATGTGATATCTCAATGCTTCTAATACCAAACCTGAGATCCTTCCTATAACATGAGATGTGATTTCCAAATCCTTCCCCTTCCAAACCTGAGACCCTCCATTTAGCATGAGATGTGATATACAACTCCTTCCCATTCCAATCCTGAGACCCTTCTGATAGCATGAGATGTGATATCTCAATGCCTCTAATACCAAACCTGAGATCCTATCTCTAACATGAAATGTGATATCCATCTCCTTCCCTTTCCAAACCTGAGGCCCTGCCTATAGCATGAGATGTGATATCCAAGTCCTTCCCATTCCAATCCTGAGACCCTTCCTATAGCATGTGATGTGATATCTCAATGCTTATACCAAACCTGAGACCCTTCCTATGGCATGAGATGTCATATACAACTCCTTCCCGTTCCAATCCTGAGACCCTTCCTATAGCATGAGATGTGATATCTCAATGCTTATACCAAACCTGAGACCCTTCCTATAGCATGAGATGTGATATCCAACTTCTTCCCATTCCAATCCTGAGACCCTTCCTATAACATGAGATGTGATGTCTCAATGCTTCTAATACCAAACCTGAGATATTTCCTATAACATGAGATGTGATATCCAACTCCTTCCCATTCCAATCCTGAGACCCTTCGTATAGCATGAGATGTGATATCTCAATGCTTATACCAAACCTGAGACCCTTCCTATAGCTTGAGATGTGATATCCAACTCCTTCCCATTCCAATCCTGAGACCCTTCCTATAGCTTGAGATGTGATATCCAATTCCTTCCCCTTCGAAACCTGAGAGCCTTCCTATAGCATGAGATATGATATCCAAGTCCTTCCCATTCCAATCCTGAGACCCTTCCTATAACATGAAATGTGATATCCAACTCCTTCCCATTCCAACCTGAGACCCTTCCTATAGCATGAGATGGGATATCCAACTTCTTCCAAATCCAATACTGATACCCTTCCGATAGCATGAGATGTGATATCCCAATGCTTATACCAAACCTGAGACCCATACTTTGGCATGAGATGTGATATCAAACTCCTTCCCATTCCAATCCTGAGACCCTTCCTATAGCTTGAGGTGTGATATCCAACTCCTTCCCATTCCAATTCTGAGACCCTTCTTATACCATGAGACTTGATATCTCAATGCTTCTAATACCAAAACTGAGACCCGTCCTATAACATGAGATGTGATATCCAAATCCTTCCCCTTCCAAACCTTAGACCCTTCCTTTATCATGAGATGTGATATCCAACTCCTTCCCATTCCAATCCTGAGACCCTTCCGATATCATGAGATTTGTTATCTCAATGCTTCTAATATCAAACTTGAGACCCTCCCTATAGCATGAGATGTGACATCCAAGTCCTTCCCATTCCAATCCTGAGACCCTTCCTATAGCATGAGATGTGATATCTCTATGCTTCTAATACCAAACCTGAGACCATTCCTATAACATGAGATGGGATATCCAACTCCTTCCCATTCCAATCCTGAGACCCTTCCGATAGCAGAGATGTGATATCTCAATGCTTATACCAAACCTGAGACCCTTCCTATGGCCTGAGATGTCATATACAACTCCTTCCCATTCCAATCCTGAGACCCTTCCTATAGCATGAGATGTGATATCTCAATGCTTATACCAAACCTGAGAGCCTACCTATAGCATGAGATGTGATATCCAAGTCCATCCCATTCCAATCCTTAGACCCTTCCTACAGCATGCGATGTGATATCTCAATGATTCTAATACCAAACCAGAGACTCTTCCTATAACATGAGATGGGATATCCAACCCCTTCCCGTTCCAAACCTGAGACACTAACTATAGCATATGTGATATCCAACTGCTTCCCATTCCAAACATGAGACCCTTCCTATAGCAAGAAAGTAATATCCAACTCCTACCCATTCCAATCCTGAGACCCTTCCTATAGCAAGAGATGTGATATCCAAATCCTTCCCATTCCAATCCTGAGACCCTTCCTATAACATGAGATGTGATATCCAACTCCTTCCCATTCAAATCCTGAGACCCTTCCTATAGCATGAGAAGGGATATCCAACTCCTTCCCAATCCAATCCTGAGACCCTTCCGATAGCAGAAACGTGATATCTCAATGCTTCTACCAAACCTGAGACCCTTCCTTTAGCATGAGATGTGATATCCAAATCCTTCACATTCCAATCCTGAGACCCTTCCTATAGCATGAGATGTGATATCTCAATGCTTCTAATACCAAACCTGAGATTCTTCCTATAACATGAGATGTGATATCCAATTCCTTCCCATTCCAAACCTGAGACCCTTCCTATTGGATGAGATGTGATATCCAACTCCTTCCCATTCCAACCCTGAGACCCTTCCTATAGCATGAGATGTGATGTCTCAATGCATCTAATACCAAACCTGAGATCCTTCCTATAACATGAGATGTGATATCCAACTCCTTCCATTCCAATCCTGAGACCCGTCCTATAGCATGAGATGTGATATCTCAATGCTTATACCAAACCTGAGACCCTTCCTATAGCATGAGATGTGATATCCAACTCCTTCCATTCCAATCCTGAGACCCGTCCTATAGCATGAGATGTGATATCTCAATGCTTCTAATACCAAACCTGAGATCCTTCCTCTAACATGAAATGTGATATCCAACTCCTTCCCTTTCCAAACCTGAGACCCTTCCTTTAGCATGAGATGTGATATCTCAATGCTTATACCAAATCTGAGACCCTTCCTATAGCATGAGATGTGATATCCAAATCCTTCCCATTCCAATCCTGAGACCCTTCCTATAGCATGAGATGTGATATCTCAATGCTTATACCAAACCTGAGAGCCTACCTATAGCATGAGATGTGATATCCAAGTCCATCCCATTCCAATCCTTAGACCCTTCCAACAGCATGCGATGTGATATCTCAATGATTCTAATACCAAACCAGAGACTCTTCCTATAACATGAGATGGGATATCCAACTCCTTCCCATTCCAATCCTGAGCCGCTTCCGATAGCAGAGATGTGATATCTCAATGCTTATACCAAACCTGAGACCCTTCCTATAACATGAGATGTGATATCCAACTCCTTCCCGTTCCAAACCTGAGACACTAACTATAGCATATGTGATATCCAACTCCTTCCCATTCCAAACATGAGACCCTTCCTATAGCAAGAAAGTAATATCCAACCCCTACCCATTCCAATCCTGAGACCCTTCCTATAGCAAGAGATGTGATATCCAAATCCTTCCCATTCCAATCCTGAGACCCTTCCTATAACATGAGATGTGATATCCAACTCCTTACCATTCCAACCTGAGACACTTCCTATAGCATGAGAAGGGATATCCAAATCCTTCCCAATCCAATCCTGAGACCCTTCCGATAGCAGAGATGTGATATCTCAATGCTTATACCAAACCTGAGACCCTTCCTATGGCATGAGATGTGATATCCAACTCCTTGCAATTCAAATCCTGAGACCCTTCCTATAGCATGAGAAGGGATATCCAACTCCTTCCCAATCCAATCCTGAGACCCTTCCGATAGCAGAGACGTGATATCTCAATGCTTCTACCAAACCTGAGACCCTTCCTTTAGCATGAGATGTGATATCCAAATCCTTCACATTCCAATCCTGAGACCCTTCCTATAGCATGAGATGTGATATCTTAATGCTTCTAATACCAAACCTGAGATCCTTCCTATAACATGAGATGTGATATCCAATTCCTTCCCATTCCAAACCTGAGACCCTTCCTATTGGATGAGATGTGATATCCAACTCCTTCCCATTCCAACCCTGAGACCCTTCCTACAGCATGAGATGTGATGTCTCAATGCTTCTAATACCAAACCTGAGATCCTTACTATAACATGAGATGTGATATCCAACTCCTTCCATTCCAATCCTGAGACCCGTCCTATAGCATGAGATGTGATATCTCAATGCTTATACCAAACCTGAGACCCTTCCTATAGCATGAGATGTGATATCCAACTACTTCCCATTCCAATCCTGAGACCCTTCCTATAGCATGAGATGTGATATCTCAATGCTTCTAATACCAAACCTGAGATCCTTCCTCTAACATGAAATGTGATATCCAACTCCTTCCCTTTCCAAACCTAGGAGCCTATCTATAGCATGAGATGTGATATCCAAGTCCTTCCCATTCCAACCCTTAGACCCTTCCTACAGCATGCAATATGATATCTCAATGATTCTAATAACAAACCTGAGACCCGTCCTATAACATGAGATGGGATATCCAACTCCTTCCCATTCCAATCCTGAGACACTTCCGATAGCAGAGATGTGATATCTCAATGCTTATACCAAACCTGAGACCCTTCCTATAACATGAGATGTGATATCCAAATCCTTCCCGTTCCAAACCTGAGACCCTTCCTTTAGCATGAGATGTGATATCCAGCTCCTTCCCATTCCAATCCTGAGACCCTTCCTATAGCATGAGATGTGATATCTCAATGCTTCTAATACCAAACCTGAGATCCTTCCTCTAACATGAAATGTGATATCCAACTCCTTCCCTTTCCAAACCTAAGAGCCTATCTATAGCATGAGATGTGATATCCAAGTCCATCCCATTCCAATCCTTAGACCCTTCCTACAGCATGCGATGTGATATCTCAATGATTCTAATACCAAACCAGAGACTCGTCCTATAACATGAGATGGGATATCCAACTCCTTCCCATTCCAATCCTGAGCCACTTCCGATAGCAGAGATGTGATATCTCAATGCTTATACCAAACCTGAGACCCTTCCTATAACATGAGATGTGATATCCAACTCCTTCCCGTTCCAAACCTGAGACACTAACTATAGCATATGTGATATCCAACTCCTTCCCATTCCAAACATGAGACCCTTCCTATAGCAAGAAAGTAATATCCAACTCCTACCCATTCCAATCCTGAGACCCTTCCTATAGCAAGAGATGTGATATCCAAATCCTTCCCATTCCAATCCTGAGACCCTTCCTATAACATGAGATGTGATATCCAACTCCTTCCCATTCCAACCTGAGACACTTCCTATAGCATGAGAAGGGATATCCAACTCCTTCCCAATCCAATCCTGAGACCCTTCCGATAGCAGAGATGTGATATCTCAATGCTTATACCAAACCTGAGACCCTTCCTATAGCATGAGAAGGGATATCCAACTCCTTCCCAATCCAATCCTGAGACCCTTCCGATAGCAGAGACGTGATATCTCAATGCTTCTACCAAACCTGAGACCCTTCCTTTAGCATGAGATGTGATATCCAAATCCTTCACATTCCAATCCTGAGACCCTTCCTATAGCATGAGAAGGGATATCTCAATGCTTCTAATACCAAACCTGAGATCCTTCCTATAACATGAGATGTGATATCCAATTCCTTCCCATTCCAATCCTGAGACCCTTCCGATAGCAGAGATGTGATATCTCAATGCTTATACCAAACCTGAGACCCTTCCTATGGCCTGAGATGTCATATACAACTCCTTCCCATTCCAATCCTGAGACCCTTCCTATAGCATGAGATGTGATATCTCAATGCTTATACCAAATCTGAGACCCTTCCTATAGCATGAGATGTTATATCCAACTCCTTCCCATTCCAATCCTGAGACCCTTCCTATAGCATGAGATGTGATGTCTCAATGCTTCTAATACCAAACCTGAGATCCTTCCTATAACATCAGATGTGATATCCAACTCCTTCCCATTCCAATCCTGAGACCCTTATGAAAGCATGAGATGTGATATCTCAATGCTTCTAATACCAAACCTGAGATCCTTCCTATAACATGAGATGTGATTTCCAAATCCTTCCCCTTCCAAACCTGAGACCCTCCCTTTAGCATGAGATGTGATATCCAACTCCTTCCCATTCCAATCCTGAGACCCTTCTGATAGCATGAGATGTGATATCTCAATGCCTCTAATACCAAACCTGAGATCCTACCTCTAACATGAAATGTGATATCCATCTCATTCCCTTTCCAAACCTGAGACCCTGCCTATAGCATGAGATGTGATATCCAAGTCCTTCCCATTCCAATCCTGAGACCCTTCCTATAGCATGTGATGTGATATCTCAATGCTTATACCAAACCTGAGACCCTTCCTATAGCATGAGATGTCATATACAACTCCTTCCCATTCCAATCCTGAGACCCTTCCTATAGCATGAGATGTAATATCTCAATGCTTATACCAAACCTGAGACCCTTCCTATAGCATGAGATGTGATATCCAACTTCTTCCCATTCCAATCCTGAGACCCTTCCTATAACATGAGATGTGATGTCTCAATGCTTCTAATACCAAACCTGAGATCTTTCCTATAACATGAGATGTGATATCCAACTCCTTCCCATTCCAATCCTGAGACCCTTCCTATAGCATGAGATGTGATATCACAATGCTTATACCAAACCTGAGACCGTTCCTATAGCTTGAGATGTGATAACCAACTCCTTCCCATTCCAATCCTGAGACCCTTCCTATAGCATGAGATGTGATATCTCAAGGCCTCTAATACCAAACCTGAGATCCTTCCTCTAACATGAAATGTGATATCCAACTCCTTCCCCTTCCAAACCTGAGAGCCTTCCTATAGCATGGGATATGATATCCAAGTCCTTCCCATTCCAATCCTGAGACCCTTCCTATAACATGAAATGTGATATCCAACTCCTTCCCATTCCAAACTGAGACCCTTCCTATATCATGAGATGGGATATCTCAATGCTTCTAATACCAAACCTGAGACTCTTCCTATAACATGAGATGGGATATCCAACTCCTTCCCATTCCAATCCTAAGACCCTTTCGATAGCAGAGATGTGATATCTCAATGCTTATGCCAAACCTGAGACCCTTCCTACGGCATGAGATGTCATATACAACTCCTTCCCATTCCAATCCTGAGACCCTTCCTATAGCACGAGATGTGATATCTCAATGCTTATACCAAACCTGAGACCCTTCCTCTAGCATGAGATGTGATATCCAACTCCTTCCCATTCCAATCCTGAGACCCTTCCTATAGCCTGAGATCTGATATCTCAATGCCTCTAATACCAAACCTGAGATCCTTCCTCTAACATGAAATGTGATATCCAACTCCTTCCCTTTCCAAACCTGAGAGCCTATCTATAGCATGAGATGTGATATCCAAGTCCTTCCCATTCCAATCCTGAGACACTTCCGATAGCAGAGATGTGATATCTCAATGCTTATACCAAACCTGAGACCCTTCCTATAACATGAGATGTGATATCCAACTCCTTCCCGTTCCAAACCTGAGACCCTTCCTTTAGCATGAGATGTGATATCCAGCTCCTTCCCATTCCAATCCTGAGACCCTTCCTATAGCATGAGATGTGATATCTCAATACTTCTAATACCAAACCTGAGATCCTTCTGATAACATGAGATGTGATATCCAACTCCTTCCCATTCCAATCCTGAGAACCTTCTGATAGCATGAGAAGTGATATCTCAATGCTTCTATACCAAACCTGAGATCCTTCCGATAGCATGAGATGTGATATCTCAATGCTTCTAATACCAAACCTGAGATCCTTCCTATAACATGAGATGTGATATCCAAATCCTTCCCCTTCCAAACCTGAGACCCTCCCTTTAGCATGAGATGTGATATCCAACTCCTTCCCATTCCAATCCTGAGACTCTTCTGATAGCATGAGATGTGATATCTCAATGCCTCTAATACCAAACCTGAGATCCTACCTCTAACATGAAATGTGATATCCAACTCTTTCCCCTTCCAAACCTGAGAGCCTTCCTATAGCATGAGATGTGATATCCAAGTCCTTCTAATTCCAATCCTGAGACCCTTCCTATAACATGAGATGTGATATCCAACTCCTTCCCATTCCAACCTGAGACCCTTCCTATAGCATGAGATGGGATATCCAACTCCTTCCAAATCCAATCCTGATACCCTTCCGATAGCATGAGATGTGATATCCCAATGCTTCTACCAAACCTGAGACCCATACTATGGCATGAGATGTGATATCAAACTCCTTCCCCTTCCAAACCTTAGACACTTCCTTTATCATGAGATGTGATATCCAACTCCTTCCCATTCCATCCTTGAGACCCTTCCGATATCATGAGATGTGATATCTCAATGCTTCTAATATCAAACTTGAGACCCTCCTTATAGCATGAGATGTGATATCCAAGTCCTTCCCATTCCAATCCTGAGACCCTTTCTATAGCATGAGATGTGATATCTCAATGCTTCTAATACCAAACCTGAGACCCTTCCTATAACATGAGATGGGAATATCCAACTCCTTCCCATTCCAATCCTGAGACCCTTCCGATAGTAGAGATGTGATATCTCAATGCTTATACCAAACCTGAGATCCTTCCTATAACATGAGATGTGATATCCAACTCCTTCCCATTCCAATCCTGAGACACTTCCTATAGCATGAGATGTGATATCTCACTGCTTATACCAAACCTGAGACCCTTCCTATAGCATGAGATGTGATATCCAACTCCTTCCCATTCCAATCCTGAGACCCTTCCTATAGCATGAGATATGATATCTCAATGCTTCTAATATCAAACTTGAGACCCTCCCTATAGCATGAGATGTGATATCCAAGTCCTTCCCATTCCAATCCTGAGACCCTTCCGATAGCATGAGATGTGATGTCTCAATGCTTCTAATACCAAACCTGAGATCCTTCCTATAACATGAGATGTGATATCCAACTCCTTCCCATTCCAATCCTGAGACCCTTCCTATAGCATGAGATGTGATATTTCTATGCTTATGCCAAACCTGAGACCCTTCCTATAGCATGAGATGTGATATCCAACTCCTTCCCATTCCAATCCTGAGACCCTTCCTATAGCATGAGATGTGATATCTCAATGCCTCTAATACCAAACCTGAGATCCTTCCTCTAACATGAAATGTGATATCCAACTCCTTCCCATTCCAATCCTGAGACACTTCCTATAGCATGAGATGTGATATCTAAATGCTTCTAATACCAAACTTGAGACTCTTCCTATAACATGAGATGGGATATCCAACTCCTTCCCATTCCAATCCTTAGACCCTTCCTACAGCATGCAATATGATATCTCAATGATTCTAATAACAAACCTGAGACCCGTCCTATAACATGAGATGGGATATCCAACACCTTCCCATTCCAATCCTGAGACACTTCCGATAGCAGAGAAGGGATATCTCAATGCTTATACCAAACCTGAGACCCTTCCTATAACATGAGATGTGATATCCAACTCCTTCCCGTTCCAAACCTGAGACCCTTCCTATAGCATATGTGATATCCAACACATTCCCATTCCAAACATGAGACCCTTCCTATAGCAGGAATGTAATATCCAACTCCTTCCCATTCCAATCCTGAGACCATTCCTATAGCATGAGATGTGATATCTCAATGCTTATACCAAACCTGAGACCCTTCCTATAGCATGAGATGTGATATCCAACTACTTCCCATTCCAATCCTGAGACCCTTCCTATAGCATGAGATGTGATATCTCAATGCTTCTAATACCAAACCTGAGATCCTTCCTCTAACATGAAATGTGATATCCAACTCCTTCCCTTTCCAAACCTAGGAGCCTATCTATAGCATGAGATGTGATATCCAAGTCCTTCCCATTCCAACCCTTAGACCCTTCCTACAGCATGCAATATGATATCTCAATGATTCTAATAACAAACCTGAGACCCGTCCTATAACATGAGATGGGATATCCAACTCCTTCCCATTCCAATCCTGAGACCCTTCCGATAGCAGAGATGTGATATCTCAATGCTTATACCAAACCTGAGACCCTTCCTATGGCCTGAGATGTCATATACAACTCCTTCCCATTCCAATCCTGAGACCCTTTCTTTAGCATGAGATGTGATATCTCAATGCTTATACCAAATCTGAGACCCTTCCTATAGCATGAGATGTGATATCCAATTCCTTCCCATTCCAATCCTGAGACCCTTCCTATAGCATGAGATGTGATATCTCAATGCTTATACCAAACCTGAGAGCCTACCTATAGCATGAGATGTGATATCCAAGTCCATCCCATTCCAATCCTTAGACCCTTCCTACAGCATGCGATGTGATATCTCAATGATTCTAATACCAAACCAGAGACTCTTCCTATAACATGAGATGGGATATCCAACCCCTTCCCGTTCCAAACCTGAGACACTAACTATAGCATATGTGATATCCAACTGCTTCCCATTCCAAACATGAGACCCTTCCTATAGCAAGAAAGTAATATCCAACTCCTACCCATTCCAATCCTGAGACCCTTCCTATAGCAAGAGATGTGATATCCAAATCCTTCCCATTCCAATCCTGAGACCCTTCCTATAACATGAGATGTGATATCCAACTCCTTCCCATTCAAATCCTGAGACCCTTCCTATAGCATGAGAAGGGATATCCAACTCCTTCCCAATCCAATCCTGAGACCCTTCCGATAGCAGAAACGTGATATCTCAATGCTTCTACCAAACCTGAGACCCTTCCTTTAGCATGAGATGTGATATCCAAATCCTTCACATTCCAATCCTGAGACCCTTCCTATAGCATGAGATGTGATATCTCAATGCTTCTAATACCAAACCTGAGATTCTTCCTATAACATGAGATGTGATATCCAATTCCTTCCCATTCCAAACCTGAGACCCTTCCTATTGGATGAGATGTGATATCCAACTCCTTCCCATTCCAACCCTGAGACCCTTCCTATAGCATGAGATGTGATGTCTCAATGCATCTAATACCAAACCTGAGATCCTTCCTATAACATGAGATGTGATATCCAACTCCTTCCATTCCAATCCTGAGACCCGTCCTATAGCATGAGATGTGATATCTCAATGCTTATACCAAACCTGAGACCCTTCCTATAGCATGAGATGTGATATCCAACTCCTTCCATTCCAAACCTGAGACCCGTCCTATAGCATGAGATGTGATATCTCAATGCTTCTAATACCAAACCTGAGATCCTTCCTCTAACATGAAATGTGATATCCAACTCCTTCCCTTTCCAAACCTGAGACCCTTCCTTTAGCATGAGATGTGATATCTCAATGCTTATACCAAATCTGAGACCCTTCCTATAGCATGAGATGTGATATCCAAATCCTTCCCATTCCAATCCTGAGACCCTTCCTATAGCATGAGATGTGATATCTCAATGCTTATACCAAACCTGAGAGCCTACCTATAGCATGAGATGTGATATCCAAGTCCATCCCATTCCAATCCTTAGACCCTTCCAACAGCATGCGATGTGATATCTCAATGATTCTAATACCAAACCAGAGACTCTTCCTATAACATGAGATGGGATATCCAACTCCTTCCCATTCCAATCCTGAGCCGCTTCCGATAGCAGAGATGTGATATCTCAATGCTTATACCAAACCTGAGACCCTTCCTATAACATGAGATGTGATATCCAACTCCTTCCCGTTCCAAACCTGAGACACTAACTATAGCATATGTGATATCCAACTCCTTCCCATTCCAAACATGAGACCCTTCCTATAGCAAGAAAGTAATATCCAACCCCTACCCATTCCAATCCTGAGACCCTTCCTATAGCAAGAGATGTGATATCCAAATCCTTCCCATTCCAATCCTGAGACCCTTCCTATAACATGAGATGTGATATCCAACTCCTTACCATTCCAACCTGAGACACTTCCTATAGCATGAGAAGGGATATCCAAATCCTTCCCAATCCAATCCTGAGACCCTTCCGATAGCAGAGATGTGATATCTCAATGCTTATACCAAACCTGAGACCCTTCCTATGGCATGAGATGTGATATCCAACTCCTTGCAATTCAAATCCTGAGACCCTTCCTATAGCATGAGAAGGGATATCCAACTCCTTCCCAATCCAATCCTGAGACCCTTCCGATAGCAGAGACGTGATATCTCAATGCTTCTACCAAACCTGAGACCCTTCCTTTAGCATGAGATGTGATATCCAAATCCTTCACATTCCAATCCTGAGACCCTTCCTATAGCATGAGATGTGATATCTTAATGCTTCTAATACCAAACCTGAGATCCTTCCTATAACATGAGATGTGATATCCAATTCCTTCCCATTCCAAACCTGAGACCCTTCCTATTGGATGAGATGTGATATCCAACTCCTTCCCATTCCAACCCTGAGACCCTTCCTACAGCATGAGATGTGATGTCTCAATGCTTCTAATACCAAACCTGAGATCCTTACTATAACATGAGATGTGATATCCAACTCCTTCCATTCCAATCCTGAGACCCGTCCTATAGCATGAGATGTGATATCTCAATGCTTATACCAAACCTGAGACCCTTCCTATAGCATGAGATGTGATATCCAACTACTTCCCATTCCAATCCTGAGACCCTTCCTATAGCATGAGATGTGATATCTCAATGCTTCTAATACCAAACCTGAGATCCTTCCTCTAACATGAAATGTGATATCCAACTCCTTCCCTTTCCAAACCTAGGAGCCTATCTATAGCATGAGATGTGATATCCAAGTCCTTCCCATTCCAACCCTTAGACCCTTCCTACAGCATGCAATATGATATCTCAATGATTCTAATAACAAACCTGAGACCCGTCCTATAACATGAGATGGGATATCCAACTCCTTCCCATTCCAATCCTGAGACACTTCCGATAGCAGAGATGTGATATCTCAATGCTTATACCAAACCTGAGACCCTTCCTATAACATGAGATGTGATATCCAAATCCTTCCCGTTCCAAACCTGAGACCCTTCCTTTAGCATGAGATGTGATATCCAGCTCCTTCCCATTCCAATCCTGAGACCCTTCCTATAGCATGAGATGTGATATCTCAATGCTTCTAATACCAAACCTGAGATCCTTCCTCTAACATGAAATGTGATATCCAACTCCTTCCCTTTCCAAACCTAAGAGCCTATCTATAGCATGAGATGTGATATCCAAGTCCATCCCATTCCAATCCTTAGACCCTTCCTACAGCATGCGATGTGATATCTCAATGATTCTAATACCAAACCAGAGACTCGTCCTATAACATGAGATGGGATATCCAACTCCTTCCCATTCCAATCCTGAGCCACTTCCGATAGCAGAGATGTGATATCTCAATGCTTATACCAAACCTGAGACCCTTCCTATAACATGAGATGTGATATCCAACTCCTTCCCGTTCCAAACCTGAGACACTAACTATAGCATATGTGATATCCAACTCCTTCCCATTCCAAACATGAGACCCTTCCTATAGCAAGAAAGTAATATCCAACTCCTACCCATTCCAATCCTGAGACCCTTCCTATAGCAAGAGATGTGATATCCAAATCCTTCCCATTCCAATCCTGAGACCCTTCCTATAACATGAGATGTGATATCCAACTCCTTCCCATTCCAACCTGAGACACTTCCTATAGCATGAGAAGGGATATCCAACTCCTTCCCAATCCAATCCTGAGACCCTTCCGATAGCAGAGATGTGATATCTCAATGCTTATACCAAACCTGAGACCCTTCCTATATCATGAGAAGGGATATCCAACTCCTTCCCAATCCAATCCTGAGACCCTTCCGATAGCAGAGACGTGATATCTCAATGCTTCTACCAAACCTGAGACCCTTCCTTTAGCATGAGATGTGATATCCAAATCCTTCACATTCCAATCCTGAGACCCTTCCTATAGCATGAGAAGGGATATCTCAATGCTTCTAATACCAAACCTGAGATCCTTCCTATAACATGAGATGTGATATCCAATTCCTTCCCATTCCAATCCTGAGACCCTTCCGATAGCAGAGATGTGATATCTCAATGCTTATACCAAACCTGAGACCCTTCCTATGGCCTGAGATGTCATATACAACTCCTTCCCATTCCAATCCTGAGACCCTTCCTATAGCATGAGATGTGATATCTCAATGCTTATACCAAATCTGAGACCCTTCCTATAGCATGAGATGTTATATCCAACTCCTTCCCATTCCAATCCTGAGACCCTTCCTATAGCATGAGATGTGATGTCTCAATGCTTCTAATACCAAACCTGAGATCCTTCCTATAACATCAGATGTGATATCCAACTCCTTCCCATTCCAATCCTGAGACCCTTATGAAAGCATGAGATGTGATATCTCAATGCTTCTAATACCAAACCTGAGATCCTTCCTATAACATGAGATGTGATTTCCAAATCCTTCCCCTTCCAAACCTGAGACCCTCCCTTTAGCATGAGATGTGATATCCAACTCCTTCCCATTCCAATCCTGAGACCCTTCTGATAGCATGAGATGTGATATCTCAATGCCTCTAATACCAAACCTGAGATCCTACCTCTAACATGAAATGTGATATCCATCTCATTCCCTTTCCAAACCTGAGACCCTGCCTATAGCATGAGATGTGATATCCAAGTCCTTCCCATTCCAATCCTGAGACCCTTCCTATAGCATGTGATGTGATATCTCAATGCTTATACCAAACCTGAGACCCTTCCTATAGCATGAGATGTCATATACAACTCCTTCCCATTCCAATCCTGAGACCCTTCCTATAGCATGAGATGTAATATCTCAATGCTTATACCAAACCTGAGACCCTTCCTATAGCATGAGATGTGATATCCAACTTCTTCCCATTCCAATCCTGAGACCCTTCCTATAACATGAGATGTGATGTCTCAATGCTTCTAATACCAAACCTGAGATCTTTCCTATAACATGAGATGTGATATCCAACTCCTTCCCATTCCAATCCTGAGACCCTTCCTATAGCATGAGATGTGATATCACAATGCTTATACCAAACCTGAGACCGTTCCTATAGCTTGAGATGTGATAACCAACTCCTTCCCATTCCAATCCTGAGACCCTTCCTATAGCATGAGATGTGATATCTCAAGGCCTCTAATACCAAACCTGAGATCCTTCCTCTAACATGAAATGTGATATCCAACTCCTTCCCCTTCCAAACCTGAGAGCCTTCCTATAGCATGGGATATGATATCCAAGTCCTTCCCATTCCAATCCTGAGACCCTTCCTATAACATGAAATGTGATATCCAACTCCTTCCCATTCCAAACTGAGACCCTTCCTATATCATGAGATGGGATATCTCAATGCTTCTAATACCAAACCTGAGACTCTTCCTATAACATGAGATGGGATATCCAACTCCTTCCCATTCCAATCCTAAGACCCTTTCGATAGCAGAGATGTGATATCTCAATGCTTATGCCAAACCTGAGACCCTTCCTACGGCATGAGATGTCATATACAACTCCTTCCCATTCCAATCCTGAGACCCTTCCTATAGCACGAGATGTGATATCTCAATGCTTATACCAAACCTGAGACCCTTCCTCTAGCATGAGATGTGATATCCAACTCCTTCCCATTCCAATCCTGAGACCCTTCCTATAGCCTGAGATCTGATATCTCAATGCCTCTAATACCAAACCTGAGATCCTTCCTCTAACATGAAATGTGATATCCAACTCCTTCCCTTTCCAAACCTGAGAGCCTATCTATAGCATGAGATGTGATATCCAAGTCCTTCCCATTCCAATCCTGAGACACTTCCGATAGCAGAGATGTGATATCTCAATGCTTATACCAAACCTGAGACCCTTCCTATAACATGAGATGTGATATCCAACTCCTTCCCGTTCCAAACCTGAGACCCTTCCTTTAGCATGAGATGTGATATCCAGCTCCTTCCCATTCCAATCCTGAGACCCTTCCTATAGCATGAGATGTGATATCTCAATACTTCTAATACCAAACCTGAGATCCTTCTGATAACATGAGATGTGATATCCAACTCCTTCCCATTCCAATCCTGAGAACCTTCTGATAGCATGAGAAGTGATATCTCAATGCTTCTATACCAAACCTGAGATCCTTCCGATAGCATGAGATGTGATATCTCAATGCTTCTAATACCAAACCTGAGATCCTTCCTATAACATGAGATGTGATATCCAAATCCTTCCCCTTCCAAACCTGAGACCCTCCCTTTAGCATGAGATGTGATATCCAACTCCTTCCCATTCCAATCCTGAGACTCTTCTGATAGCATGAGATGTGATATCTCAATGCCTCTAATACCAAACCTGAGATCCTACCTCTAACATGAAATGTGATATCCAACTCTTTCCCCTTCCAAACCTGAGAGCCTTCCTATAGCATGAGATGTGATATCCAAGTCCTTCTAATTCCAATCCTGAGACCCTTCCTATAACATGAGATGTGATATCCAACTCCTTCCCATTCCAACCTGAGACCCTTCCTATAGCATGAGATGGGATATCCAACTCCTTCCAAATCCAATCCTGATACCCTTCCGATAGCATGAGATGTGATATCCCAATGCTTCTACCAAACCTGAGACCCATACTATGGCATGAGATGTGATATCAAACTCCTTCCCCTTCCAAACCTTAGACACTTCCTTTATCATGAGATGTGATATCCAACTCCTTCCCATTCCATCCTTGAGACCCTTCCGATATCATGAGATGTGATATCTCAATGCTTCTAATATCAAACTTGAGACCCTCCTTATAGCATGAGATGTGATATCCAAGTCCTTCCCATTCCAATCCTGAGACCCTTTCTATAGCATGAGATGTGATATCTCAATGCTTCTAATACCAAACCTGAGACCCTTCCTATAACATGAGATGGGAATATCCAACTCCTTCCCATTCCAATCCTGAGACCCTTCCGATAGTAGAGATGTGATATCTCAATGCTTATACCAAACCTGAGATCCTTCCTATAACATGAGATGTGATATCCAACTCCTTCCCATTCCAATCCTGAGACACTTCCTATAGCATGAGATGTGATATCTCACTGCTTATACCAAACCTGAGACCCTTCCTATAGCATGAGATGTGATATCCAACTCCTTCCCATTCCAATCCTGAGACCCTTCCTATAGCATGAGATATGATATCTCAATGCTTCTAATATCAAACTTGAGACCCTCCCTATAGCATGAGATGTGATATCCAAGTCCTTCCCATTCCAATCCTGAGACCCTTCCGATAGCATGAGATGTGATGTCTCAATGCTTCTAATACCAAACCTGAGATCCTTCCTATAACATGAGATGTGATATCCAACTCCTTCCCATTCCAATCCTGAGACCCTTCCTATAGCATGAGATGTGATATTTCTATGCTTATGCCAAACCTGAGACCCTTCCTATAGCATGAGATGTGATATCCAACTCCTTCCCATTCCAATCCTGAGACCCTTCCTATAGCATGAGATGTGATATCTCAATGCCTCTAATACCAAACCTGAGATCCTTCCTCTAACATGAAATGTGATATCCAACTCCTTCCCATTCCAATCCTGAGACACTTCCTATAGCATGAGATGTGATATCTAAATGCTTCTAATACCAAACTTGAGACTCTTCCTATAACATGAGATGGGATATCCAACTCCTTCCCATTCCAATCCTTAGACCCTTCCTACAGCATGCAATATGATATCTCAATGATTCTAATAACAAACCTGAGACCCGTCCTATAACATGAGATGGGATATCCAACACCTTCCCATTCCAATCCTGAGACACTTCCGATAGCAGAGATGTGATATCTCAATGCTTATACCAAACCTGAGACCCTTCCTATAACATGAGATGTGATATCCAACTCCTTCCCGTTCCAAACCTGAGACCCTTCCTATAGCATATGTGATATCCAACACATTCCCATTCCAAACATGAGACCCTTCCTATAGCAGGAATGTAATATCCAACTCCTTCCCATTCCAATCCTGAGACCATTCCTATAGCATGAGATGTGATATCTCAATGCTTATACCAAACCTGAGACCCTTCCTATAGCATGAGATGTGATATCCAACTACTTCCCATTCCAATCCTGAGACCCTTCCTATAGCATGAGATGTGATATCTCAATGCTTCTAATACCAAACCTGAGATCCTTCCTCTAACATGAAATGTGATATCCAACTCCTTCCCTTTCCAAACCTAGGAGCCTATCTATAGCATGAGATGTGATATCCAAGTCCTTCCCATTCCAACCCTTAGACCCTTCCTACAGCATGCAATATGATATCTCAATGATTCTAATAACAAACCTGAGACCCGTCCTATAACATGAGATGGGATATCCAACTCCTTCCCATTCCAATCCTGAGACACTTCCGATAGCAGAGATGTGATATCTCAATGCTTATACCAAACCTGAGACCCTTCCTATAACATGAGATGTGATATCCAAATCCTTCCCGTTCCAAACCTGAGACCCTTCCTTTAGCATGAGATGTGATATCCAGCTCCTTCCCATTCCAATCCTGAGACCCTTCCTATAGCATGAGATGTGATATCTCAATGCTTCTAATACCAAACCTGAGATCCTTCCTCTAACATGAAATGTGATATCCAACTCCTTCCCTTTCCAAACCTAAGAGCCTATCTATAGCATGAGATGTGATATCCAAGTCCATCCCATTCCAATCCTTAGACCCTTCCTACAGCATGCGATGTGATATCTCAATGATTCTAATACCAAACCAGAGACTCGTCCTATAACATGAGATGGGATATCCAACTCCTTCCCATTCCAATCCTGAGCCACTTCCGATAGCAGAGATGTGATATCTCAATGCTTATACCAAACCTGAGACCCTTCCTATAACATGAGATGTGATATCCAACTCCTTCCCGTTCCAAACCTGAGACACTAACTATAGCATATGTGATATCCAACTCCTTCCCATTCCAAACATGAGACCCTTCCTATAGCAAGAAAGTAATATCCAACTCCTACCCATTCCAATCCTGAGACCCTTCCTATAGCAAGAGATGTGATATCCAAATCCTTCCCATTCCAATCCTGAGACCCTTCCTATAACATGAGATGTGATATCCAACTCCTTCCCATTCCAACCTGAGACACTTCCTATAGCATGAGAAGGGATATCCAACTCCTTCCCAATCCAATCCTGAGACCCTTCCGATAGCAGAGATGTGATATCTCAATGCTTATACCAAACCTGAGACCCTTCCTATAGCATGAGAAGGGATATCCAACTCCTTCCCAATCCAATCCTGAGACCCTTCCGATAGCAGAGACGTGATATCTCAATGCTTCTACCAAACCTGAGACCCTTCCTTTAGCATGAGATGTGATATCCAAATCCTTCACATTCCAATCCTGAGACCCTTCCTATAGCATGAGAAGGGATATCTCAATGCTTCTAATACCAAACCTGAGATCCTTCCTATAACATGAGATGTGATATCCAATTCCTTCCCATTCCAATCCTGAGACCCTTCCGATAGCAGAGATGTGATATCTCAATGCTTATACCAAACCTGAGACCCTTCCTATGGCCTGAGATGTCATATACAACTCCTTCCCATTCCAATCCTGAGACCCTTCCTATAGCATGAGATGTGATATCTCAATGCTTATACCAAATCTGAGACCCTTCCTATAGCATGAGATGTTATATCCAACTCCTTCCCATTCCAATCCTGAGACCCTTCCTATAGCATGAGATGTGATGTCTCAATGCTTCTAATACCAAACCTGAGATCCTTCCTATAACATCAGATGTGATATCCAACTCCTTCCCATTCCAATCCTGAGACCCTTATGAAAGCATGAGATGTGATATCTCAATGCTTCTAATACCAAACCTGAGATCCTTCCTATAACATGAGATGTGATTTCCAAATCCTTCCCCTTCCAAACCTGAGACCCTCCCTTTAGCATGAGATGTGATATCCAACTCCTTCCCATTCCAATCCTGAGACCCTTCTGATAGCATGAGATGTGATATCTCAATGCCTCTAATAACAAACCTGAGATCCTACCTCTAACATGAAATGTGATATCCATCTCATTCCCTTTCCAAACCTGAGACCCTGCCTATAGCATGAGATGTGATATCCAAGTCCTTCCCATTCCAATCCTGAGACCCTTCCTATAGCATGTGATGTGATATCTCAATGCTTATACCAAACCTGAGACCCTTCCTATAGCATGAGATGTCATATACAACTCCTTCCCATTCCAATCCTGAGACCCTTCCTATAGCATGAGATGTAATATCTCAATGCTTATACCAAACCTGAGACCCTTCCTATAGCATGAGATGTGATATCCAACTTCTTCCCATTCCAATCCTGAGACCCTTCCTATAACATGAGATGTGATGTCTCAATGCTTCTAATACCAAACCTGAGATCTTTCCTATAACATGAGATGTGATATCCAACTCCTTCCCATTCCAATCCTGAGACCCTTCCTATAGCATGAGATGTGATATCACAATGCTTATACCAAACCTGAGACCGTTCCTATAGCTTGAGATGTGATAACCAACTCCTTCCCATTCCAATCCTGAGACCCTTCCTATAGCATGAGATGTGATATCTCAAGGCCTCTAATACCAAACCTGAGATCCTTCCTCTAACATGAAATGTGATATCCAACTCCTTCCCCTTCCAAACCTGAGAGCCTTCCTATAGCATGGGATATGATATCCAAGTCCTTCCCATTCCAATCCTGAGACCCTTCCTATAACATGAAATGTGATATCCAACTCCTTCCCATTCCAAACTGAGACCCTTCCTATATCATGAGATGGGATATCTCAATGCTTCTAATACCAAACCTGAGAATCTTCCTATAACATGAGATGGGATATCCAACTCCTTCCCATTCCAATCCTAAGACCCTTTCGATAGCAGAGATGTGATATCTCAATGCTTATGCCAAACCTGAGACCCTTCCTACGGCATGAGATGTCATATACAACTCCTTCCCATTCCAATCCTGAGACCCTTCCTATAGCACGAGATGTGATATCTCAATGCTTATACCAAACCTGAGACCCTTCCTCTAGCATGAGATGTGATATCCAACTCCTTCCCATTCCAATCCTGAGACCCTTCCTATAGCCTGAGATCTGATATCTCAATGCCTCTAATACCAAACCTGAGATCCTTCCTCTAACATGAAATGTGATATCCAACTCCTTCCCTTTCCAAACCTGAGAGCCTATCTATAGCATGAGATGTGATATCCAAGTCCTTCCCATTCCAATCCTGAGACACTTCCGATAGCAGAGATGTGATATCTCAATGCTTATACCAAACCTGAGACCCTTCCTATAACATGAGATGTGATATCCAACTCCTTCCCGTTCCAAACCTGAGACCCTTCCTTTAGCATGAGATGTGATATCCAGCTCCTTCCCATTCCAATCCTGAGACCCTTCCTATAGCATGAGATGTGATATCTCAATACTTCTAATACCAAACCTGAGATCCTTCTGATAACATGAGATATGATATCCAAATCCTCCCCCTTCCAAACCTGAGACCCTCCCTTTAGCATGAGATGTGATATCCAACTCCTTCCCATTCCAATCCTGAGAACCTTCTGATAGCATGAGAAGTGATATCTCAATGCTTCTATACCAAACCTGAGATCCTTCCGATAGCATGAGATGTGATATCTCAATGCTTCTAATACCAAACCTGAGATCCTTCCTATAACATGAGATGTGATATCCAAATCCTTCCCCTTCCAAACCTGAGACCCTCCCTTTAGCATGAGATGTGATATCCAACTCCTTCCCATTCCAATCCTGAGACTCTTCTGATAGCATGAGATGTGATATCTCAATGCCTCTAATACCAAACCTGAGATCCTACCTCTAACATGAAATGTGATATCCAACTCTTTCCCCTTCCAAACCTGAGAGCCTTCCTATAGCATGAGATGTGATATCCAAGTCCTTCTAATTCCAATCCTGAGACCCTTCCTATAACATGAGATGTGATATCCAACTCCTTCCCATTCCAACCTGAGACCCTTCCTATAGCATGAGATGGGATATCCAACTCCTTCCAAATCCAATCCTGATACCCTTCCGATAGCATGAGATGTGATATCCCAATGCTTCTACCAAACCTGAGACCCATACTATGGCATGAGATGTGATATCAAACTCCTTCCCCTTCCAAACCTTAGACACTTCCTTTATCATGAGATGTGATATCCAACTCCTTCCCATTCCATCCTTGAGACCCTTCCGATATCATGAGATGTGATATCTCAATGCTTTTAATATCAAACTTGAGACCCTCCTTATAGCATGAGATGTGATATCCAAGTCCTTCCCATTCCAATCCTGAGACCCTTTCTATAGCATGAGATGTGATATCTCAATGCTTCTAATACCAAACCTGAGACCCTTCCTATAACATGAGATGGGAATATCCAACTCCTTCCCATTCCAATCCTGAGACCCTTCCGATAGTAGATATGTGATATGTCAATGCTTATACCAAACCTGAGATCCTTCCTATAACATGAGATGTGATATCCAACTCCTTCCCATTCCAATCCTGAGACACTTCCTATAGCATGAGATGTGATATCTCACTGCTTATACCAAACCTGAGACCCTTCCTATAGCATGAGATGTGATATCCAACTCCTTCCCATTCCAATCCTGAGACCCTTCCTATAGCATGAGATATGATATCTCAATGCTTCTAATATCAAACTTGAGACCCTCCCTATAGCATGAGATGTGATATCCAAGTCCTTCCCATTCCAATCCTGAGACCCTTCCGATAGCATGAGATGTGATGTCTCAATGCTTCTAATACCAAACCTGAGATCCTTCCTATAACATGAGATGTGATATCCAACTCCTTCCCATTCCAATCCTGAGACCCTTCCTATAGCATGAGATGTGATATCTCAATGCTTATGCCAAACCTGAGACCCTTCCTATAGCATGAGATGTGATATCCAACTCCTTCCCATTCCAATCCTGAGACCCTTCCTATAGCATGAGATGTGATATCTCAATGCCTCTAATACCAAACCTGAGATCCTTCCTATAACATGAGATGTGATATCCAACTCCTTCCCATTCCAATCCTGAGACCCTTCCTATAGCATGAGATGTGATATCTCAATGCTTATGCCAAACCTGAGACCCTTCCTATAGCATGAGATGTGATATCCAACTCCTTCCCATTCCAATCCTGAGACCCTCCTTATAGCATGAGATGTGATATCCAAGTCCTTCCCATTCCAATCCTGAGACCCTTTCTATAGCATGAGATGTGATATCTCAATGCTTCTAATACCAAACCTGAGACCCTTCCTATAACATGAGATGGGAATATCCAACTCCTTCCCATTCCAATCCTGAGACCCTTCCGATAGTAGAGATGTGATATCTCAATGCTTATACCAAACCTGAGATCCTTCCTATAACATGAGATGTGATATCCAACTCCTTCCCATTCCAATCCTGAGACACTTCCTATAGCATGAGATGTAATATCTCACTGCTTATACCAAACCTGAGACCCTTCCTATAGCATGAGATGTGATATCCAACTCCTTCCCATTCCAATCCTGAGACCCTTCCTATAGCATGAGATATGATATCTCAATGCTTCTAATATCAAACTTGAGACCCTCCCTATAGCATGAGATGTGATATCCAAGTCCTTCCCATTCCAATCCTGAGACCCTTCCGATAGCATGAGATGTGATGTCTCAATGCTTCTAATACCAAACCTGAGATCCTTCCTATAACATGAGATGTGATATCCAACTCCTTCCCATTCCAATCCTGAGACCCTTCCTATAGCATGAGATGTGATATCTCAATGCTTATGCCAAACCTGAGACCCTTCCTATAGCATGAGATGTGATATCCAACTCCTTCCCATTCCAATCCTGAGACCCTTCCTATAGCATGAGATGTGATATCTCAATGCCTCTAATACCAAACCTGAGATCCTTCCTCTAACATGAAATGTGATATCCAACTCCTTCCCATTCCAATCCTGAGACACTTCCTATAGCATGAGATGTGATATCTAAATGCTTCTAATACCAAACTTGAGACTCTTCCTATAACATGAGATGGGATATCCAACTCCTTCCCATTCCAATCCTTAGACCCTTCCTACAGCATGCAATATGATATCTCAATGATTCTAATAACAAACCTGAGACCCGTCCTATAACATGAGATGGGATATCCAACACCTTCCCATTCCAATCCTGAGACACTTCCGATAGCAGAGATGTGATATCTCAATGCTTATACCAAACCTGAGACCCTTCCTATAACATGAGATGTGATATCCAACTCCTTCCCGTTCCAAACCTGAGACCCTTCCTATAGCATATGTGATATCCAACACATTCCCATTCCAAACATGAGACCCTTCCTATAGCAGGAATGTAATATCCAACTCCTTCCCATTCCAATCCTGAGACCATTCCTATAGCATGAGATGTGATATCTCAATGCTTATACCAAACCTGAGACCCTTCCTATAGCATGAGATGTGATATCCAACTACTTCCCATTCCAATCCTGAGACCCTTCCTATAGCATGAGATGTGATATCTCAATGCTTCCAATACCAAACCTGAGATCCTTCCTCTAACATGAAATGTGATATCCAACTCCTTCCCTTTCCAAACCTAGGAGCCTATCTATAGCATGAGATGTGATATCCAAGTCCTTCCCATTCCAACCCTTAGACCCTTCCTACAGCATGCAATATGATATCTCAATGATTCTAATAACAAACCTGAGACCCGTCCTATAACATGAGATGGGATATCCAACTCCTTCCCATTCCAATCCTGAGACACTTCAGATAGCATAGATGTGATATCTCAATGCTTATACCAAACCTGAGACCCTTCCTATAACATGAGATGTGATATCCAAATCCTTCCCGTTCCAAACCTGAGACCCTTCCTATAGCATGAGATGTGATATCTCAATGCTTCTAATACCAAACCTGAGATCCTTCCTCTAACATGAAATGTGATATCCAACTCCTTCCCTTTCCAAACCTAAGAGCCTATCTATAGCATGAGATGTGATATCCAAGTCCATCCCATTCCAATCCTTAGACCCTTCCTACAGCATGCGATGTGATATCTCAATGATTCTAATACCAAACCAGAGACTCGTCCTATAACATGAGATGGGATATCCAACTCCTTCCCATTCCAATCCTGAGCCACTTCCGATAGCAGAGATGTGATATCTCAATGCTTATACCAAACCTGAGACCCTTCCTATAACATGAGATGTGATATCCAACTCCTTCCCGTTCCAAACCTGAGACACTAACTATAGCATATGTGATATCCAACTCCTTCCCATTCCAAACATGAGACCCTTCCTATAGCAAGAAAGTAATATCCAACTCCTACCCATTCCAATCCTGAGACCCTTCCTATAGCAAGAGATGTGATATCCAACTCCTTCCCATTCCAATCCTGAGACCCTTCCTATAGCATGAGATGTGATGTCTCAATGCTTCTAATACCAAACCTGAGATCCTTCCTATAACATCAGATGTGATATCCAACTCCTTCCCATTCCAATCCTGAGACCCTTATGAAAGCATGAGATGTGATATCTCAATGCTTCTAATACCAAACCTGAGATCCTTCCTATAACATGAGATGTGATTTCCAAATCCTTCCCCTTCCAAACCTGAGACCCTCCCTTTAGCATGAGATGTGATATCCAACTCCTTCCCATTCCAATCCTGAGACCCTTCTGATAGCATGAGATGTGATATCTCAATGCCTCTAATACCAAACCTGAGATCCTACCTCTAACATGAAATGTGATATCCATCTCATTCCCTTTCCAAACCTGAGACCCTGCCTATAGCATGAGATGTGATATCCAAGTCCTTCCCATTCCAATCCTGAGACCCTTCCTATAGCATGTGATGTGATATCTCAATGCTTATACCAAACCTGAGACCCTTCCTATAGCATGAGATGTCATATACAACTCCTTCCCATTCCAATCCTGAGACCCTTCCTATAGCATGAGATGTAATATCTCAATGCTTATACCAAACCTGAGACCCTTCCTATAGCATGAGATGTGATATCCAACTTCTTCCCATTCCAATCCTGAGACCCTTCCTATAACATGAGATGTGATGTCTCAATGCTTCTAATACCAAACCTGAGATCTTTCCTATAACATGAGATGTGATATCCAACTCCTTCCCATTCCAATCCTGAGACCCTTCCTATAGCATGAGATGTGATATCACAATGCTTATACCAAACCTGAGACCGTTCCTATAGCTTGAGATGTGATAACCAACTCCTTCCCATTCCAATCCTGAGACCCTTCCTATAGCATGAGATGTGATATCTCAAGGCCTCTAATACCAAACCTGAGATCCTTCCTCTAACATGAAATGTGATATCCAACTCCTTCCCCTTCCAAACCTGAGAGCCTTCCTATAGCATGGGATATGATATCCAAGTCCTTCCCATTCCAATCCTGAGACCCTTCCTATAACATGAAATGTGATATCCAACTCCTTCCCATTCCAAACTGAGACCCTTCCTATATCATGAGATGGGATATCTCAATGCTTCTAATACCAAACCTGAGAATCTTCCTATAACATGAGATGGGATATCCAACTCCTTCCCATTCCAATCCTAAGACCCTTTCGATAGCAGAGATGTGATATCTCAATGCTTATGCCAAACCTGAGACCCTTCCTACGGCATGAGATGTCATATACAACTCCTTCCCATTCCAATCCTGAGACCCTTCCTATAGCACGAGATGTGATATCTCAATGCTTATACCAAACCTGAGACCCTTCCTCTAGCATGAGATGTGATATCCAACTCCTTCCCATTCCAATCCTGAGACCCTTCCTATAGCCTGAGATCTGATATCTCAATGCCTCTAATACCAAACCTGAGATCCTTCCTCTAACATGAAATGTGATATCCAACTCCTTCCCTTTCCAAACCTGAGAGCCTATCTATAGCATGAGATGTGATATCCAAGTCCTTCCCATTCCAATCCTGAGACACTTCCGATAGCAGAGATGTGATATCTCAATGCTTATACCAAACCTGAGACCCTTCCTATAACATGAGATGTGATATCCAACTCCTTCCCGTTCCAAACCTGAGACCCTTCCTTTAGCATGAGATGTGATATCCAGCTCCTTCCCATTCCAATCCTGAGACCCTTCCTATAGCATGAGATGTGATATCTCAATACTTCTAATACCAAACCTGAGATCCTTCTGATAACATGAGATATGATATCCAAATCCTCCCCCTTCCAAACCTGAGACCCTCCCTTTAGCATGAGATGTGATATCCAACTCCTTCCCATTCCAATCCTGAGAACCTTCTGATAGCATGAGAAGTGATATCTCAATGCTTCTATACCAAACCTGAGATCCTTCCGATAGCATGAGATGTGATATCTCAATGCTTCTAATACCAAACCTGAGATCCTTCCTATAACATGAGATGTGATATCCAAATCCTTCCCCTTCCAAACCTGAGACCCTCCCTTTAGCATGAGATGTGATATCCAACTCCTTCCCATTCCAATCCTGAGACTCTTCTGATAGCATGAGATGTGATATCTCAATGCCTCTAATACCAAACCTGAGATCCTACCTCTAACATGAAATGTGATATCCAACTCTTTCCCCTTCCAAACCTGAGAGCCTTCCTATAGCATGAGATGTGATATCCAAGTCCTTCTAATTCCAATCCTGAGACCCTTCCTATAACATGAGATGTGATATCCAACTCCTTCCCATTCCAACCTGAGACCCTTCCTATAGCATGAGATGGGATATCCAACTCCTTCCAAATCCAATCCTGATACCCTTCCGATAGCATGAGATGTGATATCCCAATGCTTCTACCAAACCTGAGACCCATACTATGGCATGAGATGTGATATCAAACTCCTTCCCCTTCCAAACCTTAGACACTTCCTTTATCATGAGATGTGATATCCAACTCCTTCCCATTCCATCCTTGAGACCCTTCCGATATCATGAGATGTGATATCTCAATGCTTTTAATATCAAACTTGAGACCCTCCTTATAGCATGAGATGTGATATCCAAGTCCTTCCCATTCCAATCCTGAGACCCTTTCTATAGCATGAGATGTGATATCTCAATGCTTCTAATACCAAACCTGAGACCCTTCCTATAACATGAGATGGGAATATCCAACTCCTTCCCATTCCAATCCTGAGACCCTTCCGATAGTAGATATGTGATATGTCAATGCTTATACCAAACCTGAGATCCTTCCTATAACATGAGATGTGATATCCAACTCCTTCCCATTCCAATCCTGAGACACTTCCTATAGCATGAGATGTGATATCTCACTGCTTATACCAAACCTGAGACCCTTCCTATAGCATGAGATGTGATATCCAACTCCTTCCCATTCCAATCCTGAGACCCTTCCTATAGCATGAGATATGATATCTCAATGCTTCTAATATCAAACTTGAGACCCTCCCTATAGCATGAGATGTGATATCCAAGTCCTTCCCATTCCAATCCTGAGACCCTTCCGATAGCATGAGATGTGATGTCTCAATGCTTCTAATACCAAACCTGAGATCCTTCCTATAACATGAGATGTGATATCCAACTCCTTCCCATTCCAATCCTGAGACCCTTCCTATAGCATGAGATGTGATATCTCAATGCTTATGCCAAACCTGAGACCCTTCCTATAGCATGAGATGTGATATCCAACTCCTTCCCATTCCAATCCTGAGACCCTTCCTATAGCATGAGATGTGATATCTCAATGCCTCTAATACCAAACCTGAGATCCTTCCTATAACATGAGATGTGATATCCAACTCCTTCCCATTCCAATCCTGAGACCCTTCCTATAGCATGAGATGTGATATCTCAATGCTTATGCCAAACCTGAGACCCTTCCTATAGCATGAGATGTGATATCCAACTCCTTCCCATTCCAATCCTGAGACCCTCCTTATAGCATGAGATGTGATATCCAAGTCCTTCCCATTCCAATCCTGAGACCCTTTCTATAGCATGAGATGTGATATCTCAATGCTTCTAATACCAAACCTGAGACCCTTCCTATAACATGAGATGGGAATATCCAACTCCTTCCCATTCCAATCCTGAGACCCTTCCGATAGTAGAGATGTGATATCTCAATGCTTATACCAAACCTGAGATCCTTCCTATAACATGAGATGTGATATCCAACTCCTTCCCATTCCAATCCTGAGACACTTCCTATAGCATGAGATGTAATATCTCACTGCTTATACCAAACCTGAGACCCTTCCTATAGCATGAGATGTGATATCCAACTCCTTCCCATTCCAATCCTGAGACCCTTCCTATAGCATGAGATATGATATCTCAATGCTTCTAATATCAAACTTGAGACCCTCCCTATAGCATGAGATGTGATATCCAAGTCCTTCCCATTCCAATCCTGAGACCCTTCCGATAGCATGAGATGTGATGTCTCAATGCTTCTAATACCAAACCTGAGATCCTTCCTATAACATGAGATGTGATATCCAACTCCTTCCCATTCCAATCCTGAGACCCTTCCTATAGCATGAGATGTGATATCTCAATGCTTATGCCAAACCTGAGACCCTTCCTATAGCATGAGATGTGATATCCAACTCCTTCCCATTCCAATCCTGAGACCCTTCCTATAGCATGAGATGTGATATCTCAATGCCTCTAATACCAAACCTGAGATCCTTCCTCTAACATGAAATGTGATATCCAACTCCTTCCCATTCCAATCCTGAGACACTTCCTATAGCATGAGATGTGATATCTAAATGCTTCTAATACCAAACTTGAGACTCTTCCTATAACATGAGATGGGATATCCAACTCCTTCCCATTCCAATCCTTAGACCCTTCCTACAGCATGCAATATGATATCTCAATGATTCTAATAACAAACCTGAGACCCGTCCTATAACATGAGATGGGATATCCAACACCTTCCCATTCCAATCCTGAGACACTTCCGATAGCAGAGATGTGATATCTCAATGCTTATACCAAACCTGAGACCCTTCCTATAACATGAGATGTGATATCCAACTCCTTCCCGTTCCAAACCTGAGACCCTTCCTATAGCATATGTGATATCCAACACATTCCCATTCCAAACATGAGACCCTTCCTATAGCAGGAATGTAATATCCAACTCCTTCCCATTCCAATCCTGAGACCATTCCTATAGCATGAGATGTGATATCTCAATGCTTATACCAAACCTGAGACCCTTCCTATAGCATGAGATGTGATATCCAACTACTTCCCATTCCAATCCTGAGACCCTTCCTATAGCATGAGATGTGATATCTCAATGCTTCCAATACCAAACCTGAGATCCTTCCTCTAACATGAAATGTGATATCCAACTCCTTCCCTTTCCAAACCTAGGAGCCTATCTATAGCATGAGATGTGATATCCAAGTCCTTCCCATTCCAACCCTTAGACCCTTCCTACAGCATGCAATATGATATCTCAATGATTCTAATAACAAACCTGAGACCCGTCCTATAACATGAGATGGGATATCCAACTCCTTCCCATTCCAATCCTGAGACACTTCAGATAGCATAGATGTGATATCTCAATGCTTATACCAAACCTGAGACCCTTCCTATAACATGAGATGTGATATCCAAATCCTTCCCGTTCCAAACCTGAGACCCTTCCTTTAGCATGAGATGTGATATCCAGCTCCTTCCCATTCCAATCCTGAGACCCTTCCTATAGCATGAGATGTGATATCTCAATGCTTCTAATACCAAACCTGAGATCCTTCCTCTAACATGAAATGTGATATCCAACTCCTTCCCTTTCCAAACCTAAGAGCCTATCTATAGCATGAGATGTGATATCCAAGTCCATCCCATTCCAATCCTTAGACCCTTCCTACAGCATGCGATGTGATATCTCAATGATTCTAATACCAAACCAGAGACTCGTCCTATAACATGAGATGGGATATCCAACTCCTTCCCATTCCAATCCTGAGCCACTTCCGATAGCAGAGATGTGATATCTCAATGCTTATACCAAACCTGAGACCCTTCCTATAACATGAGATGTGATATCCAACTCCTTCCCGTTCCAAACCTGAGACACTAACTATAGCATATGTGATATCCAACTCCTTCCCATTCCAAACATGAGACCCTTCCTATAGCAAGAAAGTAATATCCAACTCCTACCCATTCCAATCCTGAGACCCTTCCTATAGCAAGAGATGTGATATCCAAATCCTTCCCATTCCAATCCTGAGACCCTTCCTATAACATGAGATGTGATATCCAACTCCTTCCCATTCCAACCTGAGACACTTCCTATAGCATGAGAAGGGATATCCAACTCCTTCCCAATCCAATCCTGAGACCCTTCCGATAGCAGAGATGTGATATCTCAATGCTTATACCAAACCTGAGACCCTTCCTATAGCATGAGAAGGGATATCCAACTCCTTCCCAATCCAATCCTGAGACCCTTCCGATAGCAGAGACGTGATATCTCAATGCTTCTACCAAACCTGAGACCCTTCCTTTAGCATGAGATGTGATATCCAAATCCTTCACATTCCAATCCTGAGACCCTTCCTATAGCATGAGAAGGGATATCTCAATGCTTCTAATACCAAACCTGAGATCCTTCCTATAACATGAGATGTGATATCCAATTCCTTCCCATTCCAATCCTGAGACCCTTCCGATAGCAGAGATGTGATATCTCAATGCTTATACCAAACCTGAGACCCTTCCTATGGCCTGAGATGTCATATACAACTCCTTCCCATTCCAATCCTGAGACCCTTCCTATAGCATGAGATGTGATATCTCAATGCTTATACCAAATCTGAGACCCTTCCTATAGCATGAGATGTTATATCCAACTCCTTCCCATTCCAATCCTGAGACCCTTCCTATAGCATGAGATGTGATGTCTCAATGCTTCTAATACCAAACCTGAGATCCTTCCTATAACATCAGATGTGATATCCAACTCCTTCCCATTCCAATCCTGAGACCCTTATGAAAGCATGAGATGTGATATCTCAATGCTTCTAATACCAAACCTGAGATCCTTCCTATAACATGAGATGTGATTTCCAAATCCTTCCCCTTCCAAACCTGAGACCCTCCCTTTAGCATGAGATGTGATATCCAACTCCTTCCCATTCCAATCCTGAGACCCTTCTGATAGCATGAGATGTGATATCTCAATGCCTCTAATACCAAACCTGAGATCCTACCTCTAACATGAAATGTGATATCCATCTCATTCCCTTTCCAAACCTGAGACCCTGCCTATAGCATGAGATGTGATATCCAAGTCCTTCCCATTCCAATCCTGAGACCCTTCCTATAGCATGTGATGTGATATCTCAATGCTTATACCAAACCTGAGACCCTTCCTATAGCATGAGATGTCATATACAACTCCTTCCCATTCCAATCCTGAGACCCTTCCTATAGCATGAGATGTAATATCTCAATGCTTATACCAAACCTGAGACCCTTCCTATAGCATGAGATGTGATATCCAACTTCTTCCCATTCCAATCCTGAGACCCTTCCTATAACATGAGATGTGATGTCTCAATGCTTCTAATACCAAACCTGAGATCTTTCCTATAACATGAGATGTGATATCCAACTCCTTCCCATTCCAATCCTGAGACCCTTCCTATAGCATGAGATGTGATATCACAATGCTTATACCAAACCTGAGACCGTTCCTATAGCTTGAGATGTGATAACCAACTCCTTCCCATTCCAATCCTGAGACCCTTCCTATAGCATGAGATGTGATATCTCAAGGCCTCTAATACCAAACCTGAGATCCTTCCTCTAACATGAAATGTGATATCCAACTCCTTCCCCTTCCAAACCTGAGAGCCTTCCTATAGCATGGGATATGATATCCAAGTCCTTCCCATTCCAATCCTGAGACCCTTCCTATAACATGAAATGTGATATCCAACTCCTTCCCATTCCAAACTGAGACCCTTCCTATATCATGAGATGGGATATCTCAATGCTTCTAATACCAAACCTGAGACTCTTCCTATAACATGAGATGGGATATCCAACTCCTTCCCATTCCAATCCAAAGACCCTTTCGATAGCAGAGATGTGATATCTCAATGCTTATGCCAAACCTGAGACCCTTCCTACGGCATGAGATGTCATATACAACTCCTTCCCATTCCAATCCTGAGACCCTTCCTATAGCACGAGATGTGATATCTCAATGCTTATACCAAACCTGAGACCCTTCCTCTAGCATGAGATGTGATATCCAACTCCTTCCCATTCCAATCCTGAGACCCTTCCTATAGCCTGAGATCTGATATCTCAATGCCTCTAATACCAAACCTGAGATCCTTCCTCTAACATGAAATGTGATATCCAACTCCTTCCCTTTCCAAACCTGAGAGCCTATCTATAGCATGAGATGTGATATCCAAGTCCTTCCCATTCCAATCCTGAGACACTTCCGATAGCAGAGATGTGATATCTCAATGCTTATACCAAACCTGAGACCCTTCCTATAACATGAGATGTGATATCCAACTCCTTCCCGTTCCAAACCTGAGACCCTTCCTTTAGCATGAGATGTGATATCCAGCTCCTTCCCATTCCAATCCTGAGACCCTTCCTATAGCATGAGATGTGATATCTCAATACTTCTAATACCAAACCTGAGATCCTTCTGATAACATGAGATATGATATCGAAATCCTTCCCCTTCCAAACCTGAGACCCTCCCTTTAGCATGAGATGTGATATCCAACTCCTTCCCATTCCAATCCTGAGAACCTTCTGATAGCATGAGAAGTGATATCTCAATGCTTCTATACCAAACCTGAGATCCTTCCGATAGCATGAGATGTGATATCTCAATGCTTCTAATACCAAACCTGAGATCCTTCCTATAACATGAGATGTGATATCCAAATCCTTCCCCTTCCAAACCTGAGACCCTCCCTTTAGCATGAGATGTGATATCCAACTCCTTCCCATTCCAATCCTGAGACTCTTCTGATAGCATGAGATGTGATATCTCAATGCCTCTTATACCAAACCTGAGATCCTACCTCTAACATGAAATGTGATATCCAACTCTTTCCCCTTCCAAACCTGAGAGCCTTCCTATAGCATGAGATGTGATATCCAAGTCCTTCTAATTCCAATCCTGAGACCCTTCCTATAACATGAGATGTGATATCCAACTCCTTCCCATTCCAACCTGAGACCCTTCCTATAGCATGAGATGGGATATCCAACTCCTTCCAAATCCAATCCTGATACCCTTCCGATAGCATGAGATGTGATATCCCAATGCTTCTACCAAACCTGAGACCCATACTATGGCATGAGATGTGATATCAAACTCCTTCCCCTTCCAAACCTTAGACACTTCCTTTATCATGAGATGTGATATCCAACTCCTTCCCATTCCATCCTTGAGACCCTTCCGATATCATGAGATGTGATATCTCAATGCTTCTAATATCAAACTTGAGACCCTCCTTATAGCATGAGATGTGATATCCAAGTCCTTCCCATTCCAATCCTGAGACCCTTTCTATAGCATGAGATGTGATATCTCAATGCTTCTAATACCAAACCTGAGACCCTTCCTATAACATGAGATGGGAATATCCAACTCCTTCCCATTCCAATCCTGAGACCCTTCCGATAGTAGAGATGTGATATCTCAATGCTTATACCAAACCTGAGATCCTTCCTATAACATGAGATGTGATATCCAACTCCTTCCCATTCCAATCCTGAGACACTTCCTATAGCATGAGATGTGATATCTCACTGCTTATACCAAACCTGAGACCCTTCCTATAGCATGAGATGTGATATCCAACTCCTTCCCATTCCAATCCTGAGACCCTTCCTATAGCATGAGATATGATATCTCAATGCTTCTAATATCAAACTTGAGACCCTCCCTATAGCATGAGATGTGATATCCAAGTCCTTCCCATTCCAATCCTGAGACCCTTCCGATAGCATGAGATGTGATATCTCAATGCTTATACCAAACCTGAGACCCTTCCTATAACATGAGATGTGATATCCAACTCCTTCCCGTTCCAAACCTGAGACCCTTCCTTTAGCATGAGATGTGATATCCAAGTCCTTCCCATTCCAATCCTGAGACACTTCCGATAGCAGAGATGTGATATCTCAATGCTTATACCAAACCTGAGACCCTTCCTATAACATGAGATGTGATATCCAACTCCTTCCCGTTCCAAACCTGAGACCCTTCCTTTAGCATGAGATGTGATATCCAGCTCCTTCCCATTCCAATCCTGAGACCCTTCCTATAGCATGAGATGTGATATCTCAATACTTCTAATACCAAACCTGAGATCCTTCTGATAACATGAGATATGATATCGAAATCCTTCCCCTTCCAAACCTGAGACCCTCCCTTTAGCATGAGATGTGATATCCAACTCCTTCCCATTCCAATCCTGAGAACCTTCTGATAGCATGAGAAGTGATATCTCAATGCTTCTATACCAAACCTGAGATCCTTCCGATAGCATGAGATGTGATATCTCAATGCTTCTAATACCAAACCTGAGATCCTTCCTATAACATGAGATGTGATATCCAAATCCTTCCCCTTCCAAACCTGAGACCCTCCCTTTAGCATGAGATGTGATATCCAACTCCTTCCCATTCCAATCCTGAGACTCTTCTGATAGCATGAGATGTGATATCTCAATGCCTCTTATACCAAACCTGAGATCCTACCTCTAACATGAAATGTGATATCCAACTCTTTCCCCTTCCAAACCTGAGAGCCTTCCTATAGCATGAGATGTGATATCCAAGTCCTTCTAATTCCAATCCTGAGACCCTTCCTATAACATGAGATGTGATATCCAACTCCTTCCCATTCCAACCTGAGACCCTTCCTATAGCATGAGATGGGATATCCAACTCCTTCCAAATCCAATCCTGATACCCTTCCGATAGCATGAGATGTGATATCCCAATGCTTCTACCAAACCTGAGACCCATACTATGGCATGAGATGTGATATCAAACTCCTTCCCCTTCCAAACCTTAGACACTTCCTTTATCATGAGATGTGATATCCAACTCCTTCCCATTCCATCCTTGAGACCCTTCCGATATCATGAGATGTGATATCTCAATGCTTCTAATATCAAACTTGAGACCCTCCTTATAGCATGAGATGTGATATCCAAGTCCTTCCCATTCCAATCCTGAGACCCTTTCTATAGCATGAGATGTGATATCTCAATGCTTCTAATACCAAACCTGAGACCCTTCCTATAACATGAGATGGGAATATCCAACTCCTTCCCATTCCAATCCTGAGACCCTTCCGATAGTAGAGATGTGATATCTCAATGCTTATACCAAACCTGAGATCCTTCCTATAACATGAGATGTGATATCCAACTCCTTCCCATTCCAATCCTGAGACACTTCCTATAGCATGAGATGTGATATCTCACTGCTTATACCAAACCTGAGACCCTTCCTATAGCATGAGATGTGATATCCAACTCCTTCCCATTCCAATCCTGAGACCCTTCCTATAGCATGAGATATGATATCTCAATGCTTCTAATATCAAACTTGAGACCCTCCCTATAGCATGAGATGTGATATCCAAGTCCTTCCCATTCCAATCCTGAGACCCTTCCGATAGCATGAGATGTGATGTCTCAATGCTTCTAATACCAAACCTGAGATCGTTCCTATAACATGAGATGTGATATCCAACTCCTTCCCATTCCAATCCTGAGACCCTTCCTATAGCATGAGATGTGATATCTCAATGCTTATGCCAAACCTGAGACCCTTCCTATAGCATGAGATGTGATATCCAACTCCTTCCCATTCCAATCCTGAGACCCTTCCTATAGCATGAGATGTGATATCTCAATGCCTCTAATACCAAACCTGAGATCCTTCCTCTAACATGAAATGTGATATCCAACTCCTTCCCATTCCAATCCTGAGACACTTCCTATAGCATGAGATGTGATATCTAAATGCTTCTAATACCAAACTTGAGACTCTTCCTATAACATGAGATGGGATATCCAACTCCTTCCCATTCCAATCCTTAGACCCTTCCTACAGCATGCAATATGATATCTCAATGATTCTAATAACAAACCTGAGACCCGTCCTATAACATGAGATGGGATATCCAACACCTTCCCATTCCAATCCTGAGACACTTCCGATAGCAGAGATGTGATATCTCAATGCTTATACCAAACCTGAGACCCTTCCTATAACATGAGATGTGATATCCAACTCCTTCCCGTTCCAAACCTGAGACCCTTCCTATAGCATATGTGATATCCAACACATTCCCATTCCAAACATGAGACCCTTCCTATAGCAGGAATGTAATATCCAACTCCTTCCCATTCCAATCCTGAGACCATTCCTATAGCATGAGATGTGATATCTCAATGCTTCTAATACCAAACCTGAGATCCTTCCTATGACATGAGATGTGATATCCAATTCCTCCCCATTCCAAACCTGAGAACCTTCCTACAGCATGCGATGTGATATCTCAATGCTTCTAATACCAAACCTGAGACCAGTCCTATAACATGAGATTGGATATACAATTCTTTCCCCTTGCAAACCTGAGACCCTTCCAATAGCATGAGATGTGATATCCAACTTCTTCCCATTCCAATCCTGAGACCCTTCCTATAACATGAGATGTGATATCCAAGTCCTTCCCATTCCAATCCTGAGACCCTTCCTATAGCTTGAGATGTGATATCCAACTCCTTCCCATTCCAATTCTGAGACCCTTCCTATACTATGAGACTTGATATCTCAATGCTTCTAATACCAAACCTGAGACCCGTAATATAACATGAGATGTGATATCCAAATCCTTCCCCTTCCAAACCTTAGACCCTTCCTTTATCATGAGATGTGATATCCAACTCCTTCCCATTCCAATCCTGAGACCCTTCCGATAGCATGAGATGTGATATCCAAGTCCTTCCCATTCCAATCCTGAGACCCTTCCTATAGCTTGAGATGTGATATCCAACTCCTTCCCATTCCAATTCTGAGACCCTTCCTATACTATGAGACTTGATATCTCAATGCTTCTAATACCAAACCTGAGACCCGTAATATAACATGAGATGTGATATCCAAATCCTTCCCCTTCCAAACCTTAGACCCTTCCTTTATCATGAGATGTGCTATCCAACTCCTTCCCATTCCAATCCTGAGACCCTTCCGATATCATGAGATGTGATATCTCAAAGCTTCTAATATCAAACTTGAGACCCTCCCTATAGCATGAGATGTTATATCCAAGTCCTTCCCATTCCAATCCTGAGACCCTTCCTATAGCATGAGATGTGATATCTCAATGCTTCTAATACCAAACCTGAGATCCTTCCTATAACATGAGATGTGATATCCAACTCCTTCCCATTCCAATCCTGAGACACTTCCTATAGCATGAGATGTGATATCTCACTGCTTATACCAAACCTGAGACCCTTCCCATAGCATGAGATGTGATATCCAACTCCTTCCCATTCCAATCCTCAGACCCTTCCTATAGCATGAGATGTGATATCTCAATGCTTCTAATATCAAACTTGAGACCCTACCTATAGCATGAGATGTGATATCCAAGTCCTTCCCATTCCAATCCTGAGACACTTTCTATAGCATGAGATGTGATATCTCAATGCTTCTAATACCAAACCTGAGACTCTTCCTATAACATGAGATGGGATATCCAATTCCTTCCCATTCCAATCCTGAGACCCTTTTGATAGCAGAGATGTGATATCTCAATGTTTATACCAAACCTGAGACCCTTCCTACGGCATGAGATATCATATTCAACTCCTTCCCATTCCAATCCTGAGACCCTTCCTATAGCATGAGATGTGATATCCAACTCCTTCCCATTCCAATCCTGAGACCCTTCCTATAGCATGAGATGTGATGTCTCAATGCTTCTAATACCAAACCTGAGATCCTTCCTATAACATGAGATGTGATATCCAACTCCTTCCATTCCAATCCTGGACCCTTCCTATAGCATGAGATGTGATATCTCAATGCTTATACCAAACCTGAGACCCTTCCTTTAGCATGAGATGTGATATCCAACTCCTTCCCATTCCAATCCTGAGACCCTTCCTATAGCCTGAGATGTGATATCTCAATGCCTCTAATACCAAACCTGAGATCCTTCCTCTAACATGAAATGTGATATCCAACTCCTTCACTTTCCAAACCTGAGAGCCTATCTATAGCATGAGATGTGATATCCAAGTCCTTCCCATTCCAATCCTTAGACCCTTCCTACAGCATGCAATATGATATCTCAATGATTCTAATAAAAAACCTGAGACCCGTCCTATAACATGAGATGGGATATCCAACTCCTTCCCATTCCAATCCTGAGACACTTCCGATAGCAGAGATGTGATATCTCAATGTTTATACCAAACCTGAGACCCTTCCTATAACATGAGATGTGATATCCAACTCCTTCCCGTTCCAAACCTGAGACCCTTCCTTTAGCATGAGATGTGATATCCAGCTCCTTCCCATTCCAATCCTGAGACAATTCCGATAGCATGAGATGTGATATCTCAATGCTTCTAATATCAAAACTGAGACCCTCCCTATAGCATGATATGTGATATCTAAGTCCTTCCCATTCCAATCCTGAGACCCTTCCTATAGCATGAGATGTGATATCTCAATGCTTCTACCAAACCTGAGACCCTTCCTTTAGCATGAGATGTGATATCCAACTCCTTCCCATTCCAATCCTGAGACCCTTCCTATAGCATGAGAGGTGATATCTCAATACTTCTAATACCAAACCTGAGATCCTTCCGATAACATGAGATGTGATATCTCAATACTTCTAATACCAAACCTGAGATCCATCCTATAACATGAGATGTGATATCCAAATCCTTCCCCTTCCAAACCTGAGACCCGCCCTTTAGCATGAGATGTGATATCCAACTCCTTCCCATTCCAATCCTGAGACCCTTCTGATAGCATAAGATATGATATCTCAATGCTTCTATACCAAACCTGAGATCCTTCCGATAGCATGAGATGTGATATCTCAATACTTCTAATACCAAACCTGAGATCCTTCCTATAACATGAGATGTGATATCCAAATCCTTATCTTCCAAACCTGAGACCCTCCCTTTAGCATGAGATGTGATATCCAACTCCTTCCCATTCCAATCCTGAGACCCTTCCTATAGCATGAGAAGGGATATCCAACTCCTTCCCAATCCAATCCTGAGACCCTTCCGATAGCAGAGACGTGATATCTCATTGCTTCTACCAAACCTGAGACCCTTCCTTTAGCATGAGATGTGATATCCAAATCCTTCACATTCCAATCCTGAGACCCTTCCTATAGCATGTGATGTGATATCTCAATGCTTCTAATACCAAACCTGAGATCCTTCCTATAACATGAGATGTGATATCCAATTCCTTCCCATTCCAAACCTGAGACCCTTCCTATTGGATGAGATGTGATATCCAACTCCTTCCCATTCCAACCCTGAGACCCTTCCTATAGCATGAGATGTGATGTCTCAATGCTTCTAATACCAAACCTGAGATCCTTCCTATAACATGAGATGTGATATCCAACTCCTTCCCTTTCCAAACCTAAGAGCCTATCTATAGCATGAGATGTGATATCCAAGTCCTTCCCATTCCAATCCTTAGACCCTTCCTACAGCATGCAATATGATATCTCAATGATTCTAATAAAAAACCTGAGACCCGTCCTATAGCATGAGATATGATATCCAAGTCCTTCCCATTCCAATCCTGAGACCCTTCCTATAACATGAAATGTGATATCCAACTCCTTCCCATTCCAGCCTGAGACCCTTCCTATAGCATGAGATGGGATATCCAACTTCTTCCAAATCCAATACTGATACCCTTCCGATACCATGAGATGTGATATCCCAATGCTTCTACCAAACCTGAGACCCATACTATGGCATGAGATGTGATATCAAACTCCTTCCCATTCCAATCCTGAGACCCTTCCTATAGCTTGAGGTGTGATATCCAACTCCTTCCCATTCCAATTCTGAGACCCTTCTTATACCATGAGACTTGATATCTCAATGCTTCTAATACCAAACCTGAGACCCGTCCTATAACATGAGATGTGATATCCAAATCCTTCCCCTTCCAAACCTTAGACCCTTCCTTTATCATGAGATGTGATATCCAACTCCTTCCCATTCCAATCCTGAGACCCTTCCGATATCATGAGATTTGTTATCTCAATGCTTCTAATACCAAACCTGAGACCCTTCCTATAACATGAGATGGGATATCCAACTCCTTCCCATTCCAATCCTGAGACCCTTCCGATAGCAGAGATGTGATATCTCAATGCTTATACCAAACCTGAGAACCTTCCTATGGCCTGAGATGTCATATACAACTCCTTCTCATTCCAATCCTGAGACCCTTCCTTTAGCATGAGCTGTGATATCTCAATGCTTATACCAAATCTGAGACCCTTCCTATAGCATGAGATGTGATATCCAATTCCTTCCCATTCCAATCCTGAGACCCTTCCTATAGCATGATATGTGATATCTCAATGCTTATACCAAACCTGAGAGCCTACCTATAGCATGAGATGTGATATCCAAGTCCATCCCATTCCAATCCTTAGACCCTTCCTACAGCATGCGATGTGATATCTCAATGATTCTAATACCAAACCAGAGACTCTTCCTATAACATGAGATGGGATATCCAACTCCTTCCCATTCCAATCATGAGCCGCTTCCGATAGCAGAGATGTGATATCTCAATGCTTATACCAAACCTGAGACCCTTCCTATAACATGAGATGTGATATCCAACTCCTTCCCGTTCCAAACCTGAGACACTAACTATAGCATATGTGATATCCAACTCCTTCCCATTCCAAACATGAGACCCTTCCTATAGCAAGAAAGTAATATCCAACTCCTACCCATTCCAATCCTGAGACCCTTCCTATAGCAAGAGATGTGATATCCAAATCCTTCATATTCCAATCCTGAGACCCTTCCTATAACATGAGATGTGATATCCAACTCCTTCCCATTCCAACCTGGGACACTTCCTATAGCATGAGAAGGGATATCCAACTCCTTCCCAATCCAATCCTGAGACCCTTCCGATAGCAGAGATGTGATATCTCAATGCTTATACCAAACCTGAGACCCTTCCTATGGCATGAGATGTGATATCCAACTCCTTGCCATTCAAATCCTAAAACCCTTCCTATAGCATGAGATGTGACATCTCTACGCTTATACCAAATCTGAGACCCTTCCTATAGCATGAGATGTGATATCCAATTCCTTCCCATTCCAATCCTGAGACCCTTCCTATAGCATGAGAAGGGATATCCAACTCCTTCCCAATCCAATCCTGAGACCCTTCCGATAGCAGAGATGTGATATCTCAATGCTTATACCAAACCTGAGAACCTTCCTATGGCCTGAGATGTCATATACAACTCCTTCCCATTCCAATCCTGAGACCCTTCCTTTAGCATGAGATGTGATATCTCAATGCTTATACCAAATCTGAGACCCTTCCTATAGCATGAGATGTGATATCCAATTCCTTCCCATTCCAATCCTGAGACCCTTCCTATAGCATGAGATGTGATATCTCAATGCTTATACCAAACCTGAGAGCCTACCTATAGCATGAGATGTGATATCCAAGTCCATCCCATTCCAATCCTTAGACCCTTCCTACAGCATGCGATGTGATATCTCAATGATTCTAATACCAAACCAGAGACTCTTCCTATAACATGAGATGGGATATCCAACTCCTTCCCATTCCAATCCTGAGCCGCTTCCGATAGCAGAGATGTGATATCTCAATGCTTATACCAAACCTGAGACCCTTCCTATAACATGAGATGTGATATCCAACTCCTTCCCGTTCCAAACCTGAGACACTAACTATAGCATATGTGATATCCAACTCCTTCCCATTCCAAACATGAGACCCTTCCTATAGCAAGAAAGTAATATCCAACTCCTACCCATTCCAATCCTGAGACCCTTCCTATAGCAAGAGATGTGATATCCAAATCCTTCCCATTCCAATCCTGAGACCCTTCCTATAACATGAGATGTGATATCCAACTCCTTCCCATTCCAACCTGAGACACTTCCTATAGCATGAGAAGGGATATCCAACTCCTTCCCAATCCAATCCTGAGACCCTTCCGATAGCAGAGATGTGATATCTCAATGCTTATACCAAACCTGAGACCTTTCCTATGGCATGAGATGTGATATCCAACTCCTTCCCAATCCAATCCTGAGACCCTTCCGATAGCAGAGACGTGATATCTCAATGCTTCTACCAAACCTGAGACCCTTCCTTTAGCATGAGATGTGATATCCAAATCCTTCACATTCCAATCCTGAGACCCTTCCTATAGCATGAGATGTGATATCTCAATGCTTCTAATACCAATCCTGAGATCCTTCCTATAACATGAGATGTGATATCCAATTCCTTCCCATTCCAAACCTGAGACCCTTCCTATTGGATGAGATGTGATATCCAACTCCTTCCCATTCCAACCCTGAGACCCTTCCTATAGCATGAGATGTGATGTCTCAATGCTTCTAATACCAAACCTGAGATCCTTCCTATAACATGAGATGTGATATCCAACTCCTTCCATTCCAATCCTGAGACCCGTCCTATAGCATGAGATGTGATATCTCAATGCTTATACCAAACCTGAGACCCTTCCTATAGCATGAGATGTTATATCCAACTGCTTCCCATTCCAATCCTGAGACCCTTCCTATAGCATGAGATGTGATATCTCAATGCTTCTAATACCAAACCTGAGATCCTTCCTCTAACATGAAATGTGATATCCAACTCCTTCCCTTTCCAAACCTAAGAGCCTATCTATAGCATGAGATGTGATATCCAAGTCCTTCCCATTCCAACCCTTCGACCCTTCCTACAGCATGCAATATGATATCTCAATGATTCTAATAACAAACCTGAGACCCGTCCTATAACATGAGATGGGATATCCAACTCCTTCCCATTCCAATCCTGAGACACTTCCGATAGCAGAGATGTGATATCTCAATGCTTATACCAAACCTGAGACCCTTCCTATAACATGAGATGTGATATCCAAATCCTTCCCGTTCCAAACCTGAGACCCTTCCTTTAGCATGAGATGTGATATCCAGCACCTTCCCATTCCAATCCTGAGACACTTCCGATAGCATGAGATGTGATATCTCAATGCTTCTAATATCAAAACTGAGACCCTCCCTATAGCATGATATGTGATATCTAAGTCCTTCCCATTCCAATCCTGAGACCCTCCCTATAGCATGAGATGTGATATCCAACTCCTTCCCATTCCAATCCTGAGACCCTTCCTATAGCATGAGATATGATATCTCAATACTTCTAATACCAAACGTGAGATCCTTCCGATAACATGAGATGTGATATCCAAATCTTTCCCCTTCCAAACCTGAGACCCTCCCTTTAGCATGAGATGTGATATCCAACTCCTTCCTATTCCAATCCTGAGACTCTTCTGATAGCATGAGATGTGATATCTCAATGCTTCTAATACCAAACCTGAGATCCTTCCGATAGCATGAGATGTGATATCTCAATGCTTCTAATACCAAACCTGAGATCCTACCTCTAACATGAAATGTGATATCCAACTCTTTCCCCTTCCAAACCTGAGAGCCTTCCTATAGCATGAGATATGATATCCAAGTCCTTCCCATTCCAATCCTGAGACCCTTCCTATAGCTTGAGATGTGATATCCAACTCCTTCCCATTCCAATTCTGAGACCCTTCCTATACTATGAGACTTGATATCTCAATGCTTCTAATACTAAACGTGAGACCCGTAATATAACATGAGATGTGATATCCAAATCCTTCCCCTTCCAAACCGTAGACCCTTCCTTTATCATGAGATGTGATATCCAACTCCTTCCCATTCCAATCCTGAGACCCTTCCGATATCCTGAGATGTGATATCTCAAAGCTTCTAATATCAAACTTGAGACCCTCCCTATAGCATGAGATGTGATATCCAAGTCCTTCCCATTCCAATCCTGAGACCCTTCCTATAGCATGAGATGTGATATCTCAATGCTTCTAATACCAAACCTGAGACCCTTCCTATAACATGAGATGGGAATATCCAACTCCTTCCCATTCCAATCCTGAGACCCTTCCGATAGCAGAGATGTGATATCTCAATGCTTCTAATACCAAACCTGAGATCCTTCCTATAACATGAGATGTGATATCCAAATCCTTCCTCTTCCAAACCTGAGACCCTCCCTTTAGCATGAGATGTGATATCCAACTCCTTCCCATTCCATTCCTGAGACCCTTCTGATAGCATGAGATGTGATATCTCAATGCCTCTAATACCAAACCTGAGATCCTACCTCTAACATGAAATGTGATATCCAACTCTTTCCCCTTCCAAACCTGAGAGCCTTCCTATAGCATGAGATGTGATATCCAAGTCCTTCCCATTCCAATCCTGAGACCCTTCCTATAGCTTGAGATGTGATATCCAACTCCTTCCCATTCCAATTCTGAGACCCTTCCTATACTCTGAGACTTGATATCTCAATGCTTCTAATACCAAACATGAGACCCGTAATATAACATGAGATGTGATATCCAAATCCTTCCCCTTCCAAACCTTAGACCCTTCCTTTATCATGAGATGTGATATCCAACTCCTTCCCATTCCAATCCTGAGACCCTTCCGATATCATGAGATGTGATATCTCAAAGCTTCTAATATCAAACTTGAGACCCTCCCTATAGCATGAGATGTGATATCCAAGTCCTTCCCATTCCAATCCTGAGACCCTTCCTATAGCATGAGATGTGATATCTCAATGCTTCTAATACCAAACCTGAGACCCTTCCTATAACATGAGATGGGAATATCCAACTGTTAGGAAAGATTTCGTAATTGTAGGTAATTTTCCTTCCATGTGGCAACCCCTAAACTTTTTGCTGTTGTTTTCACCTTGTTCTTGACTTTGCCAGAGAAGTGCAGCCTTCTGCCGCACTCCTCTGGGCTTTCGCTCCTTTCTTACGGGGAAACTGACATGCCCTTAAGACAGTCAGTACCGGGGAACGCTGTTTCCCGTAGTTTCTTTTATCGTGTTGCGGCTTTAGTGCAACATGACACAAGAGGGCACTGTAAGCTAAGTTACAGCTCTCTTGGGTCTCTAGCCTTCTACAGGCCCTAGATACTCTTTTAGGATGGTATTTGATCGGTGCAAGTCATTCAGGGACTGGAATGGTGGCAGCGATCGTTTTGTTTATTTTGAGCTCCTTTTGGCATTCTGAGCACGTTTTTCGCACTGAACCCAAAATGGTGGCCTGGCTCCCAAAATGGCCAGACCACGAGGCTCCTTTGTCTTGTCCACTGACCGTCTTGCTCCCTTCACCTTCCCCAGGTCGAGCGACCCGGGGCCTTCCTTATTTGGGCATGTACTTTCCCGCGAAACGTGGTTGCTTTCGCGGGCTTCTACATGTCGTTTGTGTGCCTCCAGGGTGTGGGCGCGACAATCCAAGCTCCGTTGGTACCGCTCCCAGTTGTGGGGGTACCATTTGAAAGGGTAGGGATCGACATGGTTGGTCCCCTTGACCCGCAAACATCCTCGGGCAATAGGTTTATCCTGGTGCTGGTCGACCATGCAACCAGGTATCCTGAGGCCATCCCATGGAAAACTGTAACTGCCAAGTCAGTTGCAGAAGCTTTACTCGGCATATTTACTAGGGTTGGCTTCCCTAAAGAAGTTGTGCCGGATGATGGCAGCAACTTTATGTCGAAGTATAGGCAGGCTATGTGGAAAGAATGTGGGGTCACCTACAGGTTCTCTTCTGCATGCCACCCCCAGACCAATGGTCTGGGGGGGCGTTTCAACAGGACGTTAAAGAGCATGATTGGGGCTCTGGAGGAGCCTCAGAGAAGAAAATGGGATCTTCTTGTTTCATGCTTACTGTTTGCCTACCGAGAGGTACCACAGGAGGGTGTTGGCTTCAGCCCCTTCGAACTTCTGTTCGGTCATCCCGTACGGGGACCCTTAGCCATCGTCAAAGAGGGATGGGAGATGCCCACTCCCCCTGTTACTACCAACGTAGTTGATTATGTGCTAGGGCTCAGAAAACGGATGGTACTTCTGATGGGCTTGGCTAGTGATAAACATTCCAATCCTGAGACCCTTCCGATATCATGAGATTTGTTATCTCAATGCTTCTAATATCAAACTTGAGACCCTCCCTATAGCATGAGATGTGACATCCAAGTCCTTCCCATTCCAATCCTGAGACCATTGAGATATCACTTCTCTGCTATCTTTGATCCTCCAGCCCCGCAAAGAAACTGGAGTATTCCGGGGAGAATGTCCACTTTACATATTGAATACAGCTTTGGCTGTCCTTCAAATGGAAAGTCTCCATCATTTGTTCAAACAACTCTAAGTGCTCCCAAACAGAATACTTAGCGTTCTTATGGTAAGGCGTGATGACGCTCCTGATCGCCTTAATCTGCTTTAAGGGGTCCTTAAGCAAGGCCCTTTTTGCCTTATTGGCCTTTTTGGTTCGGGTAACCCTTGTCCATTCATCCTCGGACTCAGAGGCACTGCTCCCAGAGGTTCCCGTCTGATCTTCCAGGTTTTCCCGGATTCTGCGAGCCTGGGAATGGCTGGCAGAATGTGGGGACCTGGTCTCCTGTGTCCTGCGCAGTTCAGAGGAGTCTTCAGATTCCTCCTTGCTGCCAGGATTTGATGGGTACCCCCTCCACTGACCTAACTGGGCAGAGGTTTTCAGGATGCCCTTAATGGGCCTACTCTCCTGGGGTTCCCCACTGAACTGTACTGTACTTGGGTGCCCATACCCGGATGCCCACCCCTCCATTCCTGAGTGGTACTGGCCTATGAGCCCCATACTCTTAGCTGGATAGTAATCTGCCATCCCTGTGGCCCTGTGCTCATGTGCGCCAGGGGACATGGGGGTGGTAGAGTCCAGGGACTGGGGGAGATGAAGGCCCCTGATGTTAGGGCTCCTGCGGTTATGGTCAGGAGTCTCTCTTTCCCAGCGGACCTCATCTCTATCCGCCCCTGCTCCCTGTTGCAATGCAAGAGCCTGCATTTGTGCTTTCAGTTCCTCAGTCAAGGCCTTACTCGACTCTATCAGTTTCTCCTGCATCGCTAACTGTTGCTGGAGCCTCTCATTGTGCTGGCAGAGAGCCTCATTTTCCCTCTGTGCTTCCTGATTGGTCCTGGAGCACTGGGCCAGTCTTTGCTGCAGGAGGGTTACCTCCTGATTCCCATCCCTACTGGCCTGCTCCTTTCTTGCCAGAGCATCTTCCACCCTTCTGGTGTGCTCTACCAAGTTCTGGTTTTCTTTTTGGAGGTCACCCAGCCCCTGGTGGGCCAGGTGATTTTCTTCCATTTTTCTTTTTAAATGGCAGACTTCCTGGCCTAAGGTATCCCTTTCCTGACTAAGAGCCTGCATCTGTGCCGCCAGGTCGTCCCTTTGCCTTTGGAAGGCACCAGCATTCTGGCGCTCCTGATCAAACTCTGCCTGGGTATCCAGGTCTTTCAGAATTAGTTTGTTGCTCTCTGCCTTCACTCTATTTAGGTGGCCTTGCAGGGTGACTACCTGCTCAGCACATACCCTGTTGAAGTCCAGTTGTTGCTCCAGCTTTTTCTGGTTTTGCAGTAGGGAGTCCAAACCTTCTTGGTATTCCTTCTGCAAGGCCAGAAATCTGGTATCCTGTTCTACCTTTTCCTGTTGCAGCACATCCATATCCTTCTTTATTTTAATGATGTGCTGCCTACTATCATCTTCTGACTCCTGGCTCCTCTGCAGCCTCTGCTCAGAAGAGACCAGGTCAGATTGGACCTTCTCTAACGCCATCTGTTGCCTATTTGCCAGATTTTGGCTTTCAGCACATCTATCCTGCATGTCTCCCATATATAGGTACAGGTATGCCGCTATCCTAAGAATCTTGTCGTGTTCATCTTTGGCCTTAGGAGCCATATATAGTTCACTCAGGGCCACATGTAATGGACCCTGATCTCTCCATAAGTCTGACCCTGTTTCAGTGACCTGTCGCGTGATGGCCTGCAACCAGGCATCCTGGCCCTGCTCAGCCCATTCACCTCTCACAAATAGTTTATGTAAGAAGTGCTCTCTGGCTATTTTCATATCTACCAAGGTCGTCATTCTAGAGATTGGTCTCTGTCCTGACTTACAGAAGTTTGTATTTTATTTTTGCAGAACAGAACTTTTCTTGGAGTGTCCCTTTTGAGGAATGCTTCACAGCGTAATGCAGCGTGGTGATCCGACCGGATGTATGTATCCCGTCAGTTAGCACACTGTATTAAGCTGCACAAGTGGTATTCTAACCCAAACGTCCGGCCGAGCCCCCAATTTGTAAGAGGATTCAATTCAGCACTACAGCTAAGTTAACGCCTAGTCTAGAATACTGAATGAAAACCCTTATTGATATATCTTTATGTCCAGTTCATGCGTTCTGGATGACTACCCCTATATAACACCCCTCTCTTGGAATCCCCCTGACCCCACTGAGCCAAGAAGTAGTTCTGTTTTGCAAGTTTAAAAGGTTTATTTGATAATTTAAAATATATATATATCACACTTTATAATAAATTAATAATTGAATAGCACACTTAATCTGATATGATAAAGATCAACAACGGAGAATCTGGCACTAGCACACTTCTTATAATCACTAATGAGTTGACATGAAATGGATAAGGTAGCACACTGGTAAATAGGAACACAAGTATAATGTGGTAGAGGATGCTTTATGTAAGCTCAGGTGGATGCAATATTCAATGAATGCAGTACAGAAAATACTCAATATGATTTCAACCAAACAATGTAATCACTTTTCTCTGGCAATCCCCTCCCCCCATTGATGCAAGGCAAGGAAATGGATGGAAAACACACAGTTCTCAGAAATGCAATCAATGTAAATCAGTTCACCCCAGCAAGCTTAGACTACAGAAGTTTGAAAACACAGGCCCAATGCTTTGATATGTGCTAGCAATGGATGAGAAATATGCTGGAATGCTTTTAATTCCCTTTCAGAGGTTCAGGGTGAGTGGTATCTAGTTAATATTAGTCCAGGCTCACACTAGCAATGATGCAGGGATAGTTAGCAGGTTAAACGAATTTCTGGCAAATGGAAGGCAAGCAGCAGCAGTTTTTAAACATGAAGAAATTTGCAAATCGCTGCAAAATTCGCGGATGCGCCGAGCGCTATTACAGAGGAACCACAAGGACTATCTCTATCGTTTTGGGGTCCTAGGAAAGCCTAGGATCTCATCTTCCAAATGAAAGTTACTGCAAGTCTCTAGCACAAACGGTTGCGGAGATATGAGCGATTAAATAAAGGTCGTTTTTCAGATTTGAAATTTTAAAGTTCAAAAAGACACGTGCAGCTTGCAACTAGGAAATGACAAGTGACAGCTTTGCAAATGACAGGTGACAGTTAGGAGACAGTTCTACTTAGATTAAAATAGGATTGAATTATATTATTTTAACTAGGAGATTGGTTCTGCACAGTTTTCTAGGTACTCACACTATATTCTTGAGTGAAATGGGCCTCGCCATGGATCTGGTCAGGGTTTTAAACTGGACTCTGGTCTGGTCTGGCCTCTGCACTTCACAGTGATCTGGGTCAGCTCTCTCTGCTGGTCTGGGTCTCTCTGGGTACAGCACTGCTTTCTCTCTGGTCTGGTCTCTTAGTTCTGGATAGATTGAAGTCTCTGGTTTGGTCTGGTCTGGCCTCTGCACTTCACAGTGATCTGGGTCAGCTCTCTCTGCTGGTCTGGGTCTCTCTGGGTACAGCACTGCTTTCTCTCTGGACTGGTCTCTTAGTTCTGGATAGATTGAAGTCTCTAAGTTGGCTTTCTGGAGGTTTGATGAATTTGAAGTCTGGATCTCTGGATGTTGTATGGTCCGGCAGAGTGCGTTGCAGCAAATGGAATTGAAGGTCCCTATCTGTCCTGTCTGTCTGCTTTTATGTGTTTAGAATGTGGGCGTGTTCTAGCATCACTGACCCTACCTCTCTCTCAGCTTCTTATTGGTCAAACTTCCATTTATCATTTGATTGGGGAATGAACTGTGAGTCAGAGGGATGTAATTTTATGGCTTGCAGATAGGACACTCCTCTGTCAGATTGCACACATTCTATATTTGATAATAAAAGACATATTTCACAGTTACACAGTTGCTTGAAATTACATATACATGGTGTGGCTGAATTTAGCCATGTCTCTGTCCAAATCTGCTGTTTCTAAGAGCTTGCATTCAGAAATGGCACATAATTGACTTTTTAACTGATTTTTCACTTTCTGACATTGACCCAACTTTACATACATGTGCGCAGGGAGTATGGACATTAACTGATGAAGTTTCAGATTTTTAACATGCACACATTTTGAGTAATATCCTCTTTTCCGCTAAAACCCCCCTGAACATGCCACCGGGTCGAAAAACCTCTTAAAATGTGGGCAGAAAAATCACAAGAATTATGGTGTCATTTATAAAATTTTCACATGTCCGCTCTATGAATGATCCATCTTTTTAAAGTTATGTTCTGGCTCCAAAGGGGTGTGGTTTCCTCCCAGCACAAGGTAGAAATACTGGTTTATCCAGTTCTGCCAAGCCAGCTTGCTCTCACAGGCAGTGCTCCTCCCAGCTTCTGCCAAGAGGAAGCTACATTTTACGACTGCTGTAATAAAACCTTTGCCTGAGTCAGGACAGGGCTTTGTTCACTTTCCTGCAGAGCACAGGTAATTCAATTATCAGATAGATGGCATATCCTTAGTGTGAGCAGCAAAAGGGCAGCTAGGCCTGGGAACACAGCTGTGACTCAAGTTTCACTCCTGATGGGGGTAGTTGCCAGGCAGAATTGGAATCTCTTTAAGCCAGTTTCAGATAAAATGTCACTTTTTGTTCCCCAGTTCCTGCATTCAAATAAAACTAAACATTTTTACATATGCAGCTAGAATGCTGATTCTAAGTGCAAAACTATGGCATTTCAACAGTTACAAAGGCATGTGACACCAAACATAGGTCACTCATTTAATCTAAACATTTTCGATTTTAGTGTCTTTAACCCAGTGCAACTTAAACTGCTGCAATCCACAGCTCAGCCAGTCTTGTTATAAACCTTCAAGTCACTACAGAATATCACTTTACATTGTATCCACCTCTCAGTAAGTCTTTCTTTGGCATGTTTTGGGTTCATTTATTCAGTTTTCTACAAAAAAGTAAAATCTGGTGTTGTTTTAAATTGCCGGCTTTTGGATAGTGGTGAGTACTGGTACTGCACCCATTTTTGGGATTTAAGAATGAATTCCCCACAATTCTAGGTTGCATTTGGCAATCAGCATTGCCATTCCCAATGGTTTCAGACTACTGTGCGGGTAGTCCAATGGTGGTTTTAGGCAGTGTCCTTCTGTGCCCATAACATCGGCAAAAATGGGTGGCAGCCTATTCTTCCTGCATTTCCCTGTGCATTTTCTGGGAAGCTCTGGCCATCATGATGTTTTCATGTCAGTACTGCACAGTTTTGAGGTAGGGCTCGGATGCATGGGTAAATACATCCCACAACCCTACCTATAGCATGAGATGTGATATCCAAGTCCTTCCCATTCCAATCCTGAGACACTTCCTATAGCATGAGATGTGATATCCAACTCCTTCCCATTCCAATCCTGAGACCCTTCCTATAACATGAAATGTGATATCCAACTCCTTCCCATTCCAACCTGAGACCCTTCCTATAGCATGAGATGTGATATCTCAATGCTTATACCAAACCTGAGATCCTTCCTATAACATGAGATGTGATATCCAACTCCTTCCCATTCCAATCCTGAGACACTTCCTATAGCATGAGATGTGATATCTCACTGCTTATACCAAACCTGAGACCCTTCCCATAGCATGAGATGTGATATCCAACTCCTTCCCATTCCAATCCTCAGACCCTTCCTATAGCATGAGATGTGATATCTCAATGCTTCTAATATCAAACTTGAGACCCTACCTATAGCATGAGATGTGATATCCAAGTCCTTCCCATTCCAATCCTGAGACACTTCCTATAGCATGAGATGTGATATCCAACTCCTTCCCATTCCAATCCTGAGACCCTTCCTATAGCATGAGATATGATATCTCAATACTTCTAATACCAAATGTGAGATCCTTCCGATAACATGAGACCCTTCCTATGGCATGAGATGTGATATCCAACTCCTTGCCATTCAAATCCTGAGACCCTTCCTATAGCATGAGAAGGGATATCCAACTCCTTCCCAATCCAATCCTGAGACACTTCCTATAGCATGAGATGTGATATCTCACTGCTTATACCAAACCTGAGACCCTTCCCATAGCATGAGATGTGATATCCAAATCCTTCCCATTCCAATCCTGAGACCCTTCTGATAGCATGAGATGTGATATCTCAATGCTTCTAATACCAAACCTGAGATCCTTCCGATAGCATGAGATGTGATATCTCAATGCTTCTAATACCAAACCTGAGATCCTTCCTATAACATGAGATGTGATATCCAAATCCTTCCCCTTCCAAACCTGAGACCCTCTCTTTAGCATGAGATGTGATATCCAACTCCTTCCCATTCCATTCCTGAGACCCTTCTGATAGCATGAGATGTGATATCTCAATGCCTCTAATACCAAACCTGAGATCCTACCTCTAACATGAAATGTGATATCCAACTCTTTCCCCTTCCAAACCTGAGAGCCTTCCTATAGCATGAGATGTGATATCCAAGTCCTTCCCATTCCAATCCTGAGACCCTTCCTATAGCTTGAGATGTGATATCCAACTCCTTCCCATTCCAATTCTGAGACCCTTCCTATACTCTGAGACTTGATATCTCAATGCTTCTAATACCAAACCTGAGACCCGTAATATAACATGAGATGTGATATCCAAATCCTTCCCCTTCCAAAACTTAGACCCTTCCTTTATCATGAGATGTGATATCCAACTCCTTCCCATTCCAATCCTGAGACCCTTCCGATATCATGAGATTTGATATCTCAAAGCTTCTAATATCAAACTTGAGACCCTCCCTATAGCATGAGATGTGATATCCAAGTCCTTCCCATTCCAATCCTGAGACCCTTCCTATAGCATGAGATGTGATATCTCAATGCTTCTAATACCAAACCTGAGACCCTTCCTATAACATGAGATGGGAATATCCAACTCCTTCCCATTCCAATCCTGAGACCCTTCCGATAGCAGAGATGTGATATCTCAATGCTTATACCAAACCTGAGACCCTTCCTATGGCATGAGATGTGATATCCAACTCCTTGCCATTCAAATCCTGAGACCCTTCCTATAGCATGAGAAGGGATATCCAACTCCTTCCCAATCCAATCCTGAGACCCTTCCGATAGCAGAGACGTGATATCTCAATGCTTCTACCAAACCTGAGACCCTTCCTTTAGCATGAGATGTGATATCCAAATCCTTCACATTCCAATCCTGAGACCCTTCCTATAGCATGAGATGTGATATCTCAATGCTTCTAATACCAAACCTGAGATCCTTCCTATAACATGAGATGTGATATCCAATTCCTTCCCATTCCAAACCTGAGACCCTTCCTATTGGATGAGTTGTGATATCCAACTCCTTCCCATTCCAACCCTGAGACCCTTCCTATAGCATGAGATGTGATGTCTCAATGCTTCTAATACCAAACCTGAGATCCTTCCTATAACATGAGATGTGATATCCAACTCCTTCCATTCCAATCCTGAGACCCGTCCTATAGCATGAGATGTGATATCTCAATGCTTATACCAAACCTGAGACCCTTCCTATAGCATGAGATGTGATATCCAACTACTTCCCATTCCAATCCTGAGACCCTTCCTATAGCATGAGATGTGATATCTCAATGCTTCTAATACCAAACCTGAGATCCTTCCTCTAACATGAAATGTGATATCCAACTCCTTCCCTTTCCAAACCTAAGAGCCTATCTATAGCATGAGATGTGATATCCAGGTCCTTCCCATTCCAATCCTTAGACCCTTCCTACAGCATGCAATATGATATCTCAATGATTCTAATAACAAACCTGAGACCCGTCCTATAGCATGAGATATGATATCCAAGTCCTTCCCATTCCAATCCTGAGACCCTTCCTATAACATGAAATGTGATATCCAACTCCTTCCCATTCCAACCTGAGACCCTTCCTATAGCATGAGATGGGATATCCAACTTCTTCCAAATCCAATACTGATACCCTTTCTGATAGCATGAGATGTGATATCCCAATGCTTCTACCAAACCTGAGACCCATACTATGGCATGAGATGTGATATCAAACTCCTTCCCATTCCAATCCTGAGACCCTTCCTATAGCTTGAGGTGTGATATCCAACTCCTTCCCATTCCAATTCTGAGACCCTTCTTATACCATGAGACTTGATATCTCAATGCTTCTAATACCAAACCTGAGACCCGTCCTATAACATGAGATGTGATATCCAAATCCTTCCCCTTCCAAACCTTAGACCCTTCCTTTATCATGAGATGTGATATCCAACTCCTTCCCATTCCAATCCTGAGACCCTTCCGATATCATGAGATTTGTTATCTCAATGCTTCTAATATCAAACTTGAGACCCTCCCTATAGCATGAGATGTGACATCCAAGTCCTTCCCATTCCAATCCTGAGACCCTTCCTATAGCATGAGATGTGATATCTCTATGCTTCTAATACCAAACCTGAGACCCTTCCTATAACATGAGATGGGATATCCAACTCCTTCCCATTCAAATCCTGAGACCTTTCCGATAGCAGAGATGTGATATCTCAATGCTTATACCAAACCTGAGAACCTTCCTATGGCCTGAGATGTGATATACAACTCCTTCCCATTCCAATCCTGAGACCCTTCCTTTAGCATGAGATGTGATATCTCAATGCTTATACCAAATCTGAGACCCTTCCTATAGCATGAGATGTGATATCCAATTCCTTCCCATTCCAATCCTGAGACCCTTCCTATAGCATGAGATGTGATATCTCAATGCTTATACCAAACCTGAGAGCCTACCTATAGCATGAGATGTGATATCCAAGTGCATCCCATTCCAATCCTTAGACCCTTCCTACAGCATGCGATGTGATATCTCAATGATTCTAATACCAAACCAGAGACTCTTCCTATAACATGAGATGGGATATCCAACTCCTTCCCATTCCAATCCTGAGCCGCTTCCGATAGCAGAGATGTGATATCTCAATGCTTATACCAAACCTGAGACCCTTCCTATAACATGAGATGTGATATCCAACTCCTTCCCGTTCCAAACCTGAGACACTAACTATAGCATATGTGATATCCAACTCCTTCCGATTCCAAACATGAGACCCTTCCTATAGCAAGAAAGTAATATCCAACTCCTACCCATTCCAATCCTGAGACCCTTCCTATAGCAAGAGATGCGATATCCAAATCCTTCCCATTCCAATCCTGAGACCCTTCCTATAACATGAGATGTGATATCCAACTCCTTCCCATTCCAACCTGAGACATTTCCTATAGCATGAGAAGGGATATCCAACTCCTTCCCAATCCAATCCTGAGACCCTTCCGATAGCAGAGATGTGATATCTCAATGCTTATACCAAACCTGAGACCCTTCCTATGGCATGAGATGTGATATCCAACTCCTTGCCATTCAAATCCTGAGACCCTTCCTATAGCATGAGAAGGGATATCCAACTCCTTCCCAATCCAATCCTGAGACCCTTCCGATAGCAGAGACGTGATATCTCAATGCTTCTACCAAACCTGAGACCCTTCCTTTAGCATGAGATGTGATATCCAAATCCTTCACATTCCAATCCTGAGACCCTTCCTATAGCATGAGATGTGATATCTCAATGCTTCTAATACCAAACCTGAGATCCTTCCTATAACATGAGATGTGATATCCAATTCCTTCCTATTCCAAACCTGAGACCCTTCCTATTGGATGAGATGTGATATCCAACTCCTTCCCATTCCAACCCTGAGACCCTTCCTATAGCATGAGATTTGATGTCTCAATGCTTCTAATACCAAACCTGAGATCCTTCCTATAACATGAGATGTGATATCCAACTCCTTCCATTCCAATCCTGAGACCCGTCCTATAGCATGAGATGTGATATCTCAATGCTTATACCAAACCTGAGACCCTTCCTATAGCATGAGATGTGATATCCAACTGCTTCCCATTCCAATCCTGAGACCCTTCCTATAGCATGAGATGTGATATCTCAATGCTTCTAATACCAAACCTGAGATCCTTCCTCTAACATGAAATGTGATATCCAACTCCTTCCCTTTCCAAACCTAAGAGCCTATCTATAGCATGAGATGTGATATCCAAGTCCTTCACATTCCAACCCTTAGACCCTTCCTACAGCATGCAATATGATATCTCAATGATTCTAATAACAAACCTGAGACCCGTCCTATAACATGAGATGGGATATCCAACTCCTTCCCATTCCAATCCTGAGACCCTTCTGATAGCATGAGATGTGATATCTCAATGCCTCTAATACCAAACCTGAGATCCTACCTCTAACATGAAATGTGATATCCAACTCTTTCCCCTTCCAAACCTGAGAGCCTTCCTATAGCATGAGATGTGATATCCAAGTCCTTCCCATTCCAATCCTGAGACCCTTCCTATAGCTTGAGATGTGATATCCAACTCCTTCCCATTCCAATTCTGAGACCCTTCCTATACTCTGAGACTTGATATCTCAATGCTTCTAATACCAAACCTGAGACCCGTAATATAACATGAGATGTGATATCCAAATCCTTCCCCTTCCAAAACTTAGACCCTTCCTTTATCATGAGATGTGATATCCAACTCCTTCCCATTCCAATCCTGAGACCCTTCCGATATCATGAGATTTGATATCTCAAAGCTTCTAATATCAAACTTGAGACCCTCCCTATAGCATGAGATGTGATATCCAAGTCCTTCCCATTCCAATCCTGAGACCCTTCCTATAGCATGAGATGTGATATCTCAATGCTTCTAATACCAAACCTGAGACCCTTCCTATAACATGAGATGGGAATATCCAACTCCTTCCCATTCCAATCCTGAGACCCTTCCGATAGCAGAGATGTGATATCTCAATGCTTATACCAAACCTGAGACCCTTCCTATGGCATGAGATGTGATATCCAACTCCTTGCCATTCAAATCCTGAGACCCTTCCTATAGCATGAGAAGGGATATCCAACTCCTTCCCAATCCAATCCTGAGACCCTTCCGATAGCAGAGACGTGATATCTCAATGCTTCTACCAAACCTGAGACCCTTCCTTTAGCATGAGATGTGATATCCAAATCCTTCACATTCCAATCCTGAGACCCTTCCTATAGCATGAGATGTGATATCTCAATGCTTCTAATACCAAACCTGAGATCCTTCCTATAACATGAGATGTGATATCCAATTCCTTCCCATTCCAAACCTGAGACCCTTCCTATTGGATGAGTTGTGATATCCAACTCCTTCCCATTCCAACCCTGAGACCCTTCCTATAGCATGAGATGTGATGTCTCAATGCTTCTAATACCAAACCTGAGATCCTTCCCATAACATGAGATGTGATATCCAACTCCTTCCATTCCAATCCTGAGACCCGTCCTATAGCATGAGATGTGATATCTCAATGCTTATACCAAACCTGAGACCCTTCCTATAGCATGAGATGTGATATCCAACTACTTCCCATTCCAATCCTGAGACCCTTCCTATAGCATGAGATGTGATATCTCAATGCTTCTAATACCAAACCTGAGATCCTTCCTCTAACATGAAATGTGATATCCAACTCCTTCCCTTTCCAAACCTAAGAGCCTATCTATAGCATGAGATGTGATATCCAGGTCCTTCCCATTCCAATCCTTAGACCCTTCCTACAGCATGCAATATGATATCTCAATGATTCTAATAACAAACCTGAGACCCGTCCTATAGCATGAGATATGATATCCAAGTCCTTCCCATTCCAATCCTGAGACCCTTCCTATAACATGAAATGTGATATCCAACTCCTTCCCATTCCAACCTGAGACCCTTCCTATAGCATGAGATGGGATATCCAACTTCTTCCAAATCCAATACTGATACCCTTTCTGATAGCATGAGATGTGATATCCCAATGCTTCTACCAAACCTGAGACCCATACTATGGCATGAGATGTGATATCAAACTCCTTCCCATTCCAATCCTGAGACCCTTCCTATAGCTTGAGGTGTGATATCCAACTCCTTCCCATTCCAATTCTGAGACCCTTCTTATACCATGAGACTTGATATCTCAATGCTTCTAATACCAAACCTGAGACCCGTCCTATAACATGAGATGTGATATCCAAATCCTTCCCCTTCCAAACCTTAGACCCTTCCTTTATCATGAGATGTGATATCCAACTCCTTCCCATTCCAATCCTGAGACCCTTCCGATATCATGAGATTTGTTATCTCAATGCTTCTAATATCAAACTTGAGACCCTCCCTATAGCATGAGATGTGACATCCAAGTCCTTCCCATTCCAATCCTGAGACCCTTCCTATAGCATGAGATGTGATATCTCTATGCTTCTAATACCAAACCTGAGACCCTTCCTATAACATGAGATGGGATATCCAACTCCTTCCCATTCAAATCCTGAGACCTTTCCGATAGCAGAGATGTGATATCTCAATGCTTATACCAAACCTGAGAACCTTCCTATGGCCTGAGATGTGATATACAACTCCTTCCCATTCCAATCCTGAGACCCTTCCTTTAGCATGAGATGTGATATCTCAATGCTTATACCAAATCTGAGACCCTTCCTATAGCATGAGATGTGATATCCAATTCCTTCCCATTCCAATCCTGAGACCCTTCCTATAGCATGAGATGTGATATCTCAATGCTTATACCAAACCTGAGAGCCTACCTATAGCATGAGATGTGATATCCAAGTGCATCCCATTCCAATCCTTAGACCCTTCCTACAGCATGCGATGTGATATCTCAATGATTCTAATACCAAACCAGAGACTCTTCCTATAACATGAGATGGGATATCCAACTCCTTCCCATTCCAATCCTGAGCCGCTTCCGATAGCAGAGATGTGATATCTCAATGCTTATACCAAACCTGAGACCCTTCCTATAACATGAGATGTGATATCCAACTCCTTCCCGTTCCAAACCTGAGACACTAACTATAGCATATGTGATATCCAACTCCTACCCATTCCAATCCTGAGACCCTTCCTATAGCAAGAGATGTGATATCCAAATCCTTCCCATTCCAATCCTGAGACCCTTCCTATAACATGAGATGTGATATCCAACTCCTTCCCATTCCAACCTGAGACATTTCCTATAGCATGAGAAGGGATATCCAACTCCTTCCCAATCCAATCCTGAGACCCTTCCGATAGCAGAGATGTGATATCTCAATGCTTATACCAAACCTGAGACCCTTCCTATGGCATGAGATGTGATATCCAACTCCTTGCCATTCAAATCCTGAGACCCTTCCTATAGCATGAGAAGGGATATCCAACTCCTTCCCAATCCAATCCTGAGACCCTTCCGATAGCAGAGACGTGATATCTCAATGCTTCTACCAAACCTGAGACCCTTCCTTTAGCATGAGATGTGATATCCAAATCCTTCACATTCCAATCCTGAGACCCTTCCTATAGCATGAGATGTGATATCTCAATGCTTCTAATACCAAACCTGAGATCCTTCCTATAACATGAGATGTGATATCCAATTCCTTCCTATTCCAAACCTGAGACCCTTCCTATTGGATGAGATGTGATATCCAACTCCTTCCCATTCCAACCCTGAGACCCTTCCTATAGCATGAGATTTGATGTCTCAATGCTTCTAATACCAAACCTGAGATCCTTCCTATAACATGAGATGTGATATCCAACTCCTTCCATTCCAATCCTGAGACCCGTCCTATAGCATGAGATGTGATATCTCAATGCTTATACCAAACCTGAGACCCTTCCTATAGCATGAGATGTGATATCCAACTGCTTCCCATTCCAATCCTGAGACCCTTCCTATAGCATGAGATGTGATATCTCAATGCTTCTAATACCAAACCTGAGATCCTTCCTCTAACATGAAATGTGATATCCAACTCCTTCCCTTTCCAAACCTAAGAGCCTATCTATAGCATGAGATGTGATATCCAAGTCCTTCACATTCCAACCCTTAGACCCTTCCTACAGCATGCAATATGATATCTCAATGATTCTAATAACAAACCTGAGACCCGTCCTATAACATGAGATGGGATATCCAACTCCTTCCCATTCCAATCCTGAGACACTTCCGATAGCAGAGATGTGATATCTCAATGCTTATACCAAACCTGAGACCCTTCCTATAACATGAGATGTGATATCCAAATCCTTCCCGTTCCAAACCTGAGACCCTTCCTTTAGCATGAGATGTGATATCCAGCTCCTTCCCATTCCAATCCTGAGACACTTCCGATAGCATGAGATGTGATATCTCAATGCTTCTAATATCAAAACTGAGACCCTCCCTATAGCATGATATGTGATATCTAAGTCCTTCCCATTCCAATCCTGAGACCCTCCCTATAGCATGATATGTGATATCTAAGTCCTTCCCATTCCAATCCTGAGACCCTCCCTATAGCATGAGATGTGATATCCAATTCCTTCCCATTCCAATCCTGAGACCCTTCCTATAGCATGAGAGGTGATATCTCAATGCTTATACCAAACCTGAGAGCCTACCTATAGCATGAGATGTGATATCCAAGTGCATCCCATTCCAATCCTTAGACCCTTCCTACAGCATGCGATGTGATATCTCAATGATTCTAATACCAAACCAGAGACTCTTCCTATAACATGAGATGGGATATCCAACTCCTTCCCATTCCAATCCTGAGCCGCTTCCGATAGCAGAGATGTGATATCTCAATGCTTATACCAAACCTGAGACCCTTCCTATAACATGAGATGTGATATCCAACTCCTTCCCGTTCCAAACCTGAGACACTAACTATAGCATATGTGATATCCAACTCCTTCCCATTCCAAACATGAGACCCTTCCTATAGCAAGAAAGTAATATCCAACTCCTACCCATTCCAATCCTGAGACCCTTCCTATAGCAAGAGATGTGATATCCAAATCCTTCCCATTCCAATCCTGAGACCCTTCCTATAACATGAGATGTGATATCCAACTCCTTCCCATTCCAACCTGAGACACTTCCTATAGCATGAGAAGGGATATCCAACTCCTTCCCAATCCAATCCTGAGACCCTTCCGATAGCAGAGATGTGATATCTCAATGCTTATACCAAACCTGAGACGCTTCCTATGGCATGAGATGTGATATCCAACTCCTTGCCATTCAAATCCTGAGACCCTTCCTATAGCATGAGAAGGGATGTCCAACTCCTTCCCAATCCAATCCTGAGACCCTTCCGATAGCAGAGACGTGATATCTCAATGCTTCTACCAAACCTGAGACCCTTCCTTTAGCATGAGATGTGATATCCAAATCCTTCACATTCCAATCCTGAGACCCTTCCTATAGCTTGAGATGTGATATCTCAATGCTTCTAATACCAAACCTGAGATCCTTCCTATAACATGAGATGTGATATCCAATTCCTTCCTATTCCAAACCTGAGACCCTTCCTATTGGATGAGATGTGATATCCAACTCCTTCCCATTCCAACCCTGAGACCCTTCCTATAGCATGAGATGTGATGTCTCAGTGCTTCTAATACCAAACCTGAGATCCTTCCTATAACATGAGATGTGATATCCAACTCCTTCCATTCCAATCCTGAGACCCGTCCTATAGCATGAGATGTGATATCTCAATGCTTATACCAAACCTGAGACCCTTCATATAGCATGAGATGTGATATCCAACTGCTTCCCATTCCAATCCTGAGACCCTTCCTATAGCATGAGATGTGATATCTCAATGCTTCTAATACCAAACCTGAGATCCTTCCTCTAACATGAAATGTGATATCCAACTCCTTCCCTTTCCAAACCTAAGAGCCTATCTATAGCATGAGATGTGATATCCAAGTCCTTCACATTCCAACCCTTAGACCCTTCCTACAGCATGCAATATGATATCTCAATGATTCTAATAACAAACCTGAGACCCGTCCTATAACATGAGATGGGATATCCAACTCCTTCCCATTCCAATCCTGAGACACTTCCGATAGCATGAGATGTGATATCTCAATGCTTCTAATATCAAAACTGAGACCCTCCCTATAGCATGATATGTGATATCTAAGTCCTTCCCATTCCAATCCTGAGACCCTCCCTATAGCATGAGATGTGATATCCAACTCCTTCTCATTCCAATCCTGAGACCCTTCCTATAGCATGAGATATGATATCTCAATACTTCTAATACCAAACGTGAGATCCTTCCGATAACATGAGATGTGATATCCAAATCCTTCCCCTTCCAAACCTGAGACCCTCCCTTTAGCATGAGATGTGATATCCAACTCCTTCCTATTCCAATCCTGAGACTCTTCTGATAGCATGAGATGTGATATCTCAATGCTTCTAATACCAAACCTGAGATCCTTCCGATAGCATGAGATGTGATATCTCAATGCTTCTAATACCAAACCTGAGATCCTTCCTATAACATGAGATGTGATATCCAAATCCTTCCCCTTCCAAACCTGAGACCCTCCCTTTAGCATGAGATGTGATATCCAACTCCTTCCCATTCCATTCCTGAGACCCTTCTGATAGCATGAGATGTGATATCTCAATGCCTCTAATACCAAACCTGAGATCCTACCTCTAACATGAAATGTGATATCCAACTCTTTCCCCTTCCAAACCTGAGAGCCTTCCTATAGCATGAGATGTGATATCCAAGTCCTTCCCATTCCAATTCTGAGACCCTTCCTATAGCTTGAGATGTGATATCCAACTCCTTCCCATTCCAATTCTGAGACCCTTCCTATACTATGAGACTTGATATCTCAATGCTTCTAATACCAAACCTGAGACCCGTAATATAACATGAGATGTGATATCCAAATCCTTCCCCTTCCAAACCTTAGACCCTTCCTTTATCATGAGATGTGATATCCAACTCCTTCCCATTCCAATCCTGAGACCCTTCCGATATCATGAGATGTGATATCTCAAAGCTTCTAATATCAAACTTGAGACCCTCCCTATAGCATGAGATGTGATATCCAAGTCCTTCCCATTCCAATCCTGAGACCCTTCCTATAGCATGAGATGTGATATCTCAATGCTTCTAATACCAAACCTGAGACCCTTCCTATAACATGAGATGGGAATATCCAACTCCTTCCCATTCCAATCCTGAGACCCTTCCGATAGCAGAGATGTGATATCTCAATGCTTATACCAAACCTGAGATCCTTCCTATAACATGAGATGTGATATCCAACTCCTTCCCATTCCAATCCTGAGACACTTCCTATAGCATGAGATGTGATATCTCACTGCTTATACCAAACCTGAGACCCTTCCCATAGCATGAGATGTGATATCCAACTCCTTCCCATTCCAATCCTCAGACCCTTCCTATAGCATGAGATGTGATATCTCAATGCTTCTAATATCAAACTTGAGACCCTACCTATAGCATGAGATGTGATATCCAAGTCCTTCCCATTCCAATCCTGAGACACTTCCTATAGCATGAGATGTGATATCTCAATGCTTCTAATACCAAACCTGAGACTCTTCCTATAACATGAGATGGGATATCCAACTCCTTCCCATTCCAATCCTGAGACCCTTTTGATAGCAGAGATGTGATATCTCAATGTTTATACCAAACCTGAGACCCTTCCTACGGCATGAGATGTCATATTCAACTCCTTCCCATTCCAATCCTGAGACCCTTCCTATAGCATGAGATGTGATATCCAACTCCTTCCCATTCCAATCCTGAGACTCTTCCTATAGCATGAGATGTGATGTCTCAATGCTTCTAATACAAAACCTGAGATCCTTCCTATAACATGAGATGTGATATCCAACTCCTTCCATTCCAATCCTGGACCCTTCCTATAGCATGAGATGTGATATCTCAATGCTTATACCAAACCTGAGACCCTTCCTTTAGCATGAGATGTGATATCCAACTCCTTCCCATTCCAATCCTGAGACCCTTCCTATAGCCTGAGATGTGATATCTCAATGCCTCTAATACCAAACCTGAGATCCTTCCTCTAACATGAAATGTGATATCCAACTCCTTCACTTTCCAAACCTGAGAGCCTATCTATAGCATGAGATGTGATATCCAAGTCCTTCCCATTCCAATCCTTAGACCCTTCCTACAGCATGCAATATGATATCTCAATGATTCTAATAAAAAACCTGAGACCCGTCCTATAACATGAGATGGGATATCCAACTCCTTCCCATTCCAATCCTGAGACACTTCCGATAGCAGAGATGTGATATCTCAATGTTTATACCAAACCTGAGACCCTTCCTATAACATGAGATGTGATATCCAACTCCTTCCCGTTCCAAACCTGAGACCCTTCCTTTAGCATGAGATGTGATATCCAGCTCCTTCCCATTCCAATCCTGAGACACTTCCGATAGCATGAGATGTGATATCTCAATGCTTCTAATATCAAAACTGAGACCCTCCCTATAGCATGATATGTGATATCTAAGTCCTTCCCATTCCAATCCTGAGACCCTTCCTATAGCATGAGATGTGATATCTCAATGCTTCTACCAAACCTGAGACCCTTCCTTTAGCATGAGATGTGATATCCAACTCCTTCCCATTCCAATCCTGAGACCCTTCCTATAGCATGAGAGGTGATATCTCAATACTTCTAATACCAAACCTGAGATCCTTCCGATAACATGAGATGTGATATCTCAATACTTCTAATACCAAACCTGAGATCCATCCTATAACATGAGATGTGATATCCAAATCCTTCCCCTTCCAAACCTGAGACCCGCCCTTTAGCATGAGATGTGATATCCAACTCCTTCCCATTCCAATCCTGAGACCCTTCTGATAGCATAAGATATGATATCTCAATGCTTCTATACCAAACCTGAGATCCTTCCGATAGCATGAGATGTGATATCTCAATACTTCTAATACCAAACCTGAGATCCTTCCTATAACATGAGATGTGATATCCAAATCCTTATCTTCCAAACCTGAGACCCTCCCTTTAGCATGAGATGTGATATCCAACTCCTTCCCATTCCAATCCTGAGGTTCTTCTGATAGCATAAGATATGATATCTCAATGCTTCTATACCAAACCTGAGATCCTTCTGATAGCATGAGATGTGATATCTCAATACTTCTAATACCAAACCTGAGATCCTACCTCTAACATGAAATGTGATATCCAACTCTTTCCCCTTGCAAACCTGAGAGCCTTCCTATAGCATGAGATGTGATATCCAAGTCTTCCCCATTCCAATCCTGAGACCCTTCCTATAACATGAGATGTGATACCCAACTCCTTCCCATTCCAACCTGAGACCCTTCCTATAGCATGAGATGGGATATCCAACTCCTTCCAAATCCAATCCCGATACCCTTCCGATAGCATGAGATCTGATATCCCAATGCTTCTACCAAACCTGAGACCCATACTATGGCATGAGATGTGATATCAAACTCCTTCCCATTCTAATCCTGAGACCCTTCATATAGCTTGAGATGTGATATCCAACTCCTTCCCATTCCAATTCTGAGACCCTTCCTATACCATGAGACTTGATATCTCAATGCTTCTAATACCAAACCTGAGACCCGTCCTATAACATGAGATGTGATATCCAAATGCTTCCCCTTCCAAACCTTAGACCCTTCCTTTATCATGAGATGTGATAGCCAACTCCTTCCCATTCCAATCTTGAGACCCTTCCGATATCATGAAATGTGATATCTCAATGCTTCTAATATCAAACTTGAGACCCTCCCTATAACATGAGATGGGAATATCCAACTCCTTCCCATTCCAATCCTGAGACCCTTCCGATAGCAGAGATGTGATATCTCAATGCTTATACCAAACCTGAGATCCTTCCTATAACATGAGATGTGTAATCCAACTCCTTCCCATTCCAATCCTGAGACACTTCCTATAGCATGAGATGTGATATCTCACTGCTTATACCAAACCTGAGACCCTTCCTATAGCATGAGATGTGATATCCAACTCCTTCCCATTCCAATCCTGAGACCCTTCCTATAGCATGAGATGTGATATCTCAATGCTTCTAATATCAAACTTGAGACCCTCCCTATAGCATGAGATGTGATACCCAAGTCCTTCCCATTCCAATCCTGAGACACTTCCTATAGCATGAGATGTGATATCCAACTGCTTCCCATTCCAATCCTGAGACCCTTCCTATAGCATGAGATGTGATATCTCTATGCTTCTAATACCAAACCTGAGATCCTTCCTCTAACATGAAATGTGATATCCAACTCCTTCCCTTTCCAAACCTAAGAGCCTATCTATAGCATGAGATGTGATATCCAAGTCCTTCACATTCCAACCCTTAGACCCTTCCTACAGCATGCAATATGATATCTCAATGATTCTAATAACAAACCTGAGACCCGTCCTATAACATGAGATGGGATATCCAACTCCTTCCCATTCCAATCCTGAGACTCTTCCGATAGCAGAGATGTGATATCTCAATGCTTGTACCAAACCTGAGATCCTTCCTATAACATGAGATGTGATATCCAACTCCTTCCCATTCCAATCCTGAGACACTTCCTATAGCATGAGATGTGATATCCAACTCCTTCCCATTCCAATTCTGAGACCCTTCCTATACTATGAGACTTGATATCTCAATGCTTCTAATACCAAACCTGAGACCCGTAATATAACATGAGATGTGATATCCAAATCCTTCCCCTTCCAAACCTTAGACCCTTCCTTTATCATGAGATGTGATATCCAACTCCTTCCCATTCCAATCCTGAGACCCTTCCGATATCATGAGATGTGATATCTCAAAGCTTCTAATATCAAACTTGAGACCCTCCCTATAGCATGAGATGTGATATCCAAGTCCTTCCCATTCCAATCCTGAGACCCTTCCTATAGCATGAGATGTGATATCTCAATGCTTATACCAAACCTGAGACCCTTCCTATAGCATGAGATGTGATATCCAACTGCTTCCCATTCCAATCCTGAGACGCTTCCTATAGCATGAGATGTGATATCTCTATGCTTCTAATACCAAACCTGAGATCCTTCCTCTAACATGAAATGTGATATCCAACTCCTTCCCTTTCCAAACCTAAGAGCCTATCTATAGCATGAGATGTGATATCCAAGTCCTTCACATTCCAACCCTTAGACCCTTCCTACAGCATGCAATATGATATCTCAATGATTCTAATAACAAACCTGAGACCCGTCCTATAACATGAGATGGGATATCCAACTCCTTCCCATTCCAATCCTGAGACTCTTCCGATAGCAGAGATGTGATATCTCAATGCTTGTACCAAACCTGAGATCCTTCCTATAACATGAGATGTGATATCCAACTCCTTCCCATTCCAATCCTGAGACACTTCCTATAGCATGAGATGTGATATCCAACTCCTTCCCATTCCAATTCTGAGACCCTTCATATACTATGAGACTTGATATCTCAATGCTTCTAATACCAAACCTGAGACCCGTAATATAACATGAGATGTGATATCCAAATCCTTCCCCTTCCAAACCTTAGACCCTTCCTTTATCATGAGATGTGATATCCAACTCCTTCCCATTCCAATCCTGAGACCCTTCCGATATCATGAGATGTGATATCTCAAAGCTTCTAATATCAAACTTGAGACCCTCCCTATAGCATGAGATGTGATATCCAAGTCCTTCCCATTCCAATCCTGAGACCCTTCCTATAGCATGAGATGTGATATCTCAATGCTTATACCAAACCTGAGACCCTTCCTATAGCATGAGATGTGATATCCAACTGCTTCCCATTCCAATCCTGAGACGCTTCCTATAGCATGAGATGTGATATCTCTATGCTTCTAATACCAAACCTGAGATCCTTCCTCTAACATGAAATGTGATATCCAACTCCTTCCCTTTCCAAACCTAAGAGCCTATCTATAGCATGAGATGTGATATCCAAGTCCTTCACATTCCAACCCTTAGACCCTTCCTACAGCATGCAATATGATATCTCAATGATTCTAATAACAAACCTGAGACCCGTCCTATAACATGAGATGGGATATCCAACTCCTTCCCATTCCAATCCTGAGTCTCTTCCGATAGCAGAGATGTGATATCTCAATGCTTATACCAAACCTGAGACCCTTCCTGTAACATGAGATGTGATATCCAAATCCTTCCCGTTCCAAACCTGAGACCCTTCCTTTAGCATGAGATGTGATATCCAGCTCCTTCCCATTCCAATCCTGAGACACTTCCGATAGCATGAGATGTGATATCACAATGCTTCTAATATCAAAACTGAGACCCTCCCTATAGCATGATATGTGATATCTAAGTCCTTCCCATTCCAATCCTGAGACCCTCCCTATAGCATGAGATGTGATATCCAACTCCTTCCCATTCCAATCCTGAGACCCTTCCTATAGCATGAGATATGATATCTCAATACTTCTAATACCAAACGTGAGATCCTTCCGATAACATGAGATGTGATATCCAAATCCTTCCTGTTAAGACGGATTTCTGAACTCTGTCCTGGTGGCGCAGAAGTTCAGAAGGCCAACCTAATTACTTGGAACAGGGTAACCTCTGGACAAGCCAGACCAATCAAGGTAGCGATCGCGGCGGTCAAGACTAGGTCTCAAGAGGGGTGAGGGTGACTGAAAGCCCGCAATGCGCACACAAAGCAAGAGCGCTTACAAACTACTCCAAACAGTTGTTATATCAAAAATAGATACACATTTATTTTAAGGCCTTTAAAATAATGACCGTAGCGAGAAAATCACAATATTAAACCAACACATACCATATCAACACAATATATATACAAATACACAGTCGCAAGCGTTTAAAGCACGAAATATGTAGTCCACCTGCCAGGGAAGGAAAACAGGCAGTGCGATAATGCTTTCGACTCAGTTCGCCTTCATAGGCACCTAACTAGATGGAAGTCCGAGCCCTGCGAAGAGTGGAGCCTTGTGCTCAAAGTACCTGCCACGCCGGTGCCGACGGGCACAAGGGGAAGCTCTTCGGAGGAAGTCAGGCGGTTCACGTTAGTGCACAGCAGAAGAAGAACAGGTTCCGCAACTCAAGCGCAGCCTCCACAGCGGGCAGAAGCAGAGCGCGAGCGCGGCAAAAGGGTGCTGTTTTTACACAGCAGGGAAAAGCAATGGGATACTGCAGGAGGGCGACCAGATCCTAGATATACTACTCACCGGTCCCCAAAGCAAGCAGACCCAGGCTTCTCCACGATAGTTTCAGCAGCTGGCAGGTTCAGAAGAGCAGGGAACGCTTTGTAGTCGTGCAGAGCAAAAAGACGTCCCAATCAACGAAACCGGCACAGTTTTGTTGCCGCACAGGACAACGGAGCGGCCGTGTGTATTCGAGCCAAATGAACCCTCCTCCCTTCAGACCTGGGGACGCCAAGCGTACAAAGCGTGGGAGAGGGACAAGGACTCGCAATACAACACAACCTGGCGGCGGTTGCAGAGCCAAACTCCTTTGTAAGCTGGTCAGTCAACTGGATGGCCCAGAGACGCTTCCGAAGGCTTACTTGGCAGGAGATGGTTGAAGATGCCGGGAATAGCTGTTCCTGCTATTCCAAAGGTCGAAGCACCAGTACAGGCCTTCTGGTTCGATCAAAGGAGGACAGGGGCTCTCCGGACGACAGCAGTGCAAAGGAGGATTCCTTCAGCGGGTCACCAGCGATTCCTCGGTCCAGCCTCGTAGTTGCAGGATACTTGGCTCCTGTATTCCTTCGTTCGTGAGAACTCAGGAGATCGACATGGTAGTGGTGTTTCCAGCCCCCTCTTATCCACGGTTCCCTTCGCGCCAAAACGGAGGGGAGCCAATGGGAGATCCGCTCTTCAAAACACATACCATACGTGGACCAATCACGGACCACGGTGGTCCCAGGCATTCACACCACCCTAGACTCTCTGGCACCCAGGATGTGTATTGGGACCAGACATCCCAGCCCACACCCTGGAGGCACACAAACGACATGTAGAAGCCCGCGAAAGCAACCATGTTTCGCGGGAAAGTACATGCCCAAATAAGGAAGGCCCCGGGTCGCCGGACCTGGGGAAGGTGAAGGGAGCAAGACGGACAGTGGACAGGACAAAGGAGCCTCGCGGCCTGGCCATTTTGGGAGCCAGGCCACCATTTTGGGTTCAGTGCAAAAACGTGCTCAGAACGCCAAAAGGAGCTCAAAATAAACAAAACGATCGCTGCCACCATTCCAGTCCCTGAATGACTTGCACCGATCAAATACCATCCTAAAAGAGTATCTAGGGCCTGTAGAAGGCTAGAGACCCAAGAGAGCTGTAACTTAGCTTACAGTGCCCTCTTGTGTCGTGTTGCACTAAAGCTGCGACACGATAAAAGAAACTACGGGAAACCACGTTCCCCGGTACTGACTGTCTTAAGGGCATGTCAGTTTATCCGTAAGAAAGGAGCGAAAGCCCAGAGAAGTGCGGCAGAAGGCTGTACTTCTCTGGCAAAGTCAAGAACAAGGTTAAAAACAATAGCAAAAAGTTTAGGGGTTGCCACATGGAAGGAAAATTCCCTACAATTACGAAATCTTTCCTAACACTTCCCCTTCCAAACCTGAGACCCTCCCTTTAGCATGAGATGTGATATCCAACTCCTTCCTATTCCAATCCTGAGACTCTTCTGATAGCATGAGATGTGATATCTCAATGCTTCTAATACCAAACCTGAGATCCTTCCTATAGCATGAGATGTGATATCTCAATGCTTCTAATACCAAACCTGAGACCCTTCCTATAACATGAGATGGGAATATCCAACTCCTTCCCATTCCAATCCTGAGACCCTTCCGATAGCAGAGATGTGATATCTCAATGCTTATACCAAACCTGAGATCCTTCCTATAACATGAGATGTGATATCCAACTCCTTCCCATTCCAATCCTGAGACACTTCCTATAGCATGAGATGTGATATCTCACTGCTTATACCAAACCTGAGACCCTTCCTATAGCATGAGATGTGATATCTCAATGCTTCTAATATCAAACTTGAGACCCTACCTATAGCATGAGATGTGATGTCTCAATGCTTCTAATACCAAACCTGAGATCCTTCCTTGGTCAATATAGGGCAGAGGCCATCGGGAAGTATGGACCCGTTTGTTGAGCTCCCTGAGGTCGGCACAGAGTCTCCACTGGCCGTTTGGCTTCAATATTCCCAGCACCGGATTATTGAAGGTGCTGTGGACTGGACGGATTATTCCCCTGGACTCAAGGTTCTTAATTATTTCAGCAAGGGACTCCATTGATGCGAGAGGCAAGCGATATTGCTTCACAAACACAGGAGTAATGCCAGGGTCCGTGGGGATTGTTGTTGTGTGGATGTCAGTGCGACCACAGTCATATGAGTCTACCGCAAAGAGATCTTGGAAATCCAAGAAAACTTGTTTCAACTTTTGCTTTTGTTCCAGAGTCACACAGGCATCCGCTAGGTTGACTCTCTCTTCCACCATCTGCCTGAAGCCTGGAAAGACTTCTGGTCTGGCTATCTCCGCGGCCTCCTCCAGCTGGGTGGAGAAGTCCCTGGTCAGAGTGCTGATTTGGACTGGAAGCTTCAGGTGGGAAAGGCAGCCCTCATGGACCTGGAAAATCACCTCATCCCTCCTGAAGTCACAAGTCACATCTTCCTTACCATAGGGGCAGGAAGTGTACACCAGAAAGTTCCCCCCATGCCGGGTAAAAATCCTGTCTGGTGTTGTGTTGTCATCACTGTCACTGTCAAAGCAGTCCTTGGGGATTGGCCCTAACAGTTCATTTCCAAGATCCATGGAGAAATGTCGGTCATCAACCGCCATTCCAATAATGGTGCCTGCGGCTAGAGTAATACTCTTTAAGTCGCTGTTATCCACCTCTATTGGAATAGTGTCATGTTCTATGTTGACTAATGGTGTTGGGTTTACCCCTAACCCTTGCTGTTGGAGAGAAGCATTTAGATGTATGTAAGCATCAGGGTTTTTCAAATGTTGTCCTCTTTTAACTTTCACTTCCAGGGAGAATTGTCGGGTCCTTTCTGGGATGGTGACTTCCTCTTTAATCTGAATTTCAACTGCATAAGGTAGCAATTGAGCTGACCTAAATGCTTTTTCTGGATCATCAAAGCCCATGGGATTATCCGCTAATCGGGACCAAGCTTTGAAGTTTATTAGGTCCAAACTAATGGCAAAGCGATTGAGAATGTCACTGCCTAAGTAAAAGGCGGCAGGGACGTCTCGCACGACCCAACAATTGTGGACTATGCTCTTGTTGCCAATGGAGATTTTGAGCATACACCTGCTTGGCAGGAGATGTTTGGAATTAGGTGCTTCCAGGTCCATTTCCCATTTGTCTATCAGTTTGAAGGTGGGAATGGCTGGATCTTTTGGGAGTTGGCGAAACATGGCTTCGCTGATGAAGCTCTTACCGTTGTTCACACACACTCGAGCGAGAACAGAGTCCTTCCCATCATTTAACTGAACAGGGATGAACAACTGCTCTCCAATTTGCTGAATATCAGCCAGGCTCTGAGCCGATTTCACATCTTTCTGGACTATAGGAGTGGGAGTTTCAGGTTGTGGATTGGTATAGAATTTCAGAGTGTTTCCTTCCAGCGTGGAATACCACTTTAGACTGGAAGGAAGGTTGATTTTCAGAAACAGAGAGGACCCCCCATCACCAGTCTGTTGTCCTACTGCTATTACTGTCACATCTGGAATTTGGCTATTCTGGAAGTGAAATTCTACTTGGTCAGATTTTTGTTCAACCATGTGGCATGTGCCGTTTAAACTAACATGGTTGACACTCTGTTTTAATTTTATTGGTCGGCTAGTCTGGGTCCAGAGGACCTTGTTTACACAATCTATTAGGGGTGACAACCTTCTCAGGAGGTCATTCCCTAGTAAACAAGGGGTGCCCTCTGGGGTCACAACTATGACCGGGTGTTTCAACTTATGTCGCCCAATTTTAATGTCCAAATCTGCCGTCCCCTCGACGGGAATTTCCTTCCCGTCAAAGTTCTGCAGTTGTCCAGGAAGAGAGGTGAGAGGAATTTGGTAATTCTCTCCCCTTCCTGCATTCAGTTCATCAAAGGCCCTTCTGGACAGAAGGGTAGCTTGAGATCCCGTGTCCACCAGTGCCGAGATTGTACCCTGCCCCTGTACTTGTACCGGGGCATAATATCTTCCCTCCTTCTCCTCAAGGGGGCACAGATAATGCACATTTTTGGACAACTGGTGGGATAACTTTCTGGTTTTGGACATTGCTAGCGAAGAGATTTGGGCAGAATTCTGTGGAGAGCCTCGGGAATCTGAAAGAAAAAGTTGGCAACTGGAGATCAGAGCCATTGTGGGTTCCCCTGGCTCCGGTTCTGGGCCGCCCCCCCCTTTTTGGAGGCAGTCACCAGGATGGGTTTGAACCAGGGGATTTTCTTGCTGTTGGTTCTGGGATGAGATGGTGGGCGGCGGTAGCTCAGTCTCCACATCTCCCCAGTCTGGATTTGCATTCCTAGGGACCCATTTTTCTTTGGGAGGAGTTCCCCCCTCTCTGAAGGAGAAGATCCTTTTCTCAGGATCCTCTGAGGATCCCTCTCCCTCAAATTGGAAGATCTGTACCTCCTCCTCAAACTGAGTCTGTTTGGGTCTTTTGTTTCTCCTACCCCCCCTCTGCTCCTTAGGAGGCAGACTTTCAGGGGCAAGAGATTTTGTTTCCGGTTCCTGGGTTTCCAGGGGCTGTTTACAAGTGAGGAAGGAAGCTTCCTCCAAGGCTTTACACCCCCCTTCCCTTTGTGCCTCCTCCCTGGGAACCGGTGAGTTATCGGGGTGCTGCCCCTGTCATTGTTCTGGAGCACCAGGTCCAGAGTTGGGTGCGTTCTGCGCCGGCATGCTGATCTGAGGGTTCTGCTGCGCCCTCAGTATATGACCCATATCCCGCGCCATGTTTTGAACCTGGCGCTCTAACTGGGAAACCCGCTCAGGCTGATACGGGGCCCTGTTTTCTCCCCTGGGCTGATCCCGGGAAGGGTAGCTATCCCTCCTCTGGTAATACCCCGGGTTGGGAAGATTTGGGTACCCCTCCACCCTTGGCCTCCCCTCTCCCGGATTCAGTGGTCTGGGCTCAGGGAATTGGGGAAAGAAGGATGGATGGTTTTGGGGCTGAAAGTTGGGTGAATACCTGGGGAAAAAGTTCTGCCCAGGATTTGGAGAGTTTCTGCCCTCCGGTGGGAAGTTAGGAGGGAAGTTCCCTGGGTTAGGTGCTTGGCTGGATCCCCCCCCTTGGGCTGGAGGAGTCCACACATAACCCAGGATGGGTCTGTTTCCCTTGTAACGGGGACTTACATAATCAGGAGAGCGAGGGACCCCATTTGTGGGGCTGCCTCCCTGGCTCCCTGTCGGTGACTGGCCCGAGGACCTTCTGGGCCTAGCATTATTAGGTGCAGGTAGGTTTTTAGGCCCCCCCATCTCCAAATCTAAAACGGGGGTGACCTTTACCTCTGCCACCTTGGCAGCAGCAGGGGTGGTGTTGGCTTTGGGGTTTTTCTGGGCATTACTTTTGCTATCTATCGGTTTCTGCACCTCATAGATCCGGGTAGCCTGTTCAATGACCCAATCTAGGGATCTTTTCTCGTGAAAATCCCTCACGAGCTGGGTCATGATGTATTTGGGCAAGGCATGGAAAAACGTATTTATGAACTCTCTACTATCTGTGCGCACCCTTCTTGTGGTCTGTGCAAAAGCACGCTTTAACTCCTGCACAAATTCTTGTGGGGCCTGATCCTCCCCACATTGCAAATTGTAGGCTGCCTTGCGAGCCTCTTGAGGATTTCTGTGAACAGAAAAATGTTTCAGGATGGCCGCCTTATATGTGGACCATCTTAAATGATTTTGATCCTCCAGCCCCGCAAAGAAACTGGAGTATTCCGGGGAGAATGTCCACTTTACATATTGAATACAGCTTTGGCTGTCCTTCAAATGGAAAGTCTCCATCATTTGTTCAAACAACTCTAAGTGCTCCCAAACAGAATACTTAGCGTTCTTATGGTAAGGCGTGATGACGCTCCTGATCGCCTTAATCTGCTTTAAGGGGTCCTTAAGCAAGGCCCTTTTTGCCTTATTGGCCTTTTTGGTTCGGGTAATCCTTGTCCATTCATCCTCGGACTCAGAGGCACTGCTCCCAGAGGTTCCCGTCTGATCTTCCAGGTTTTCCCGGATTCTGCGAGCCTGGGAATGGCTGGCAGAATGTGGGGACCTGGTCTCCTGTGTCCTGCGCAGTTCAGAGGAGTCTTCAGATTCCTCCTTGCTGCCAGGATTTGATGGGTACCCCCTCCACTGACCTAACTGGGCAGAGGTTTTCAGGATGCCCTTAATGGGCCTACTCTCCTGGGGTTCCCCACTGAACTGTACTGTACTTGGGTGCCCATACCCGGATGCCCACCCCTCCATTCCTGAGTGGTACTGGCCTATGAGCCCCATACTCTTAGCTGGATAGTAATCTGCCATCCCTGTGGCCCTGTGCTCATGTGCGCCAGGGGACATGGGGGTGGTAGAGTCCAGGGACTGGGGGAGATGAAGGCCCCTGATGTTAGGGCTCCTGCGGTTATGGTCAGGAGTCTCTCTTTCCCAGCGGACCTCATCTCTATCCGCCCCTGCTCCCTGTTGCAATGCAAGAGCCTGCATTTGTGCTTTCAGTTCCTCAGTCAAGGCCTTACTCGACTCTATCAGTTTCTCCTGCATCGCTACCTGTTGCTGGAGCCTCTCATTGTGCTGGCAGAGAGCCTCATTTTCCCTCTGTGCTTCCTGATTGGTCCTGGAGCACTGGGCCAGTCTTTGCTGCAGGAGGGTTACCTCCTGATTCCCATCCCTACTGGCCTGCTCCTTTCTTGCCAGAGCATCTTCCACCCTTCTGGTGTGCTCTACCAAGTTCTGGTTTTCTTTTTGGAGGTCACCCAGCCCCTGGTGGGCCAGGTGATTTTCTTCCATTTTTCTTTTTAAATGGCAGACTTCCTGGCCTAAGGTATCCCTTTCCTGACTAAGAGCCTGCATCTGTGCCGCCAGGTCGTCCCTTTGCCTTTGGAAGGCACCAGCATTCTGGCGCTCCTGATCAAACTCTGCCTGGGTATCCAGGTCTTTCAGAATTAGTTTGTTGCTCTCTGCCTTCACTCTATCTAGGTGGCCTTGCAGGGTGACTACCTGCTCAGCACATACCCTGTTGAAGTCCAGTTGTTGCTCCAGCTTTTTCTGGTTTTGCAGTAGGGAGTCCAAACCTTCTTGGTATTCCTTCTGCAAGGCCAGAAATCTGGTATCCTGTTCTACCTTTTCCTGTTGCAGCACATCCATATCCTTCTTTATTTTAATGATGTGCTGCCTACTATCATCTTCTGACTCCTGGCTCCTCTGCAGCCTCTGCTCAGAAGAGACCAGGTCAGATTGGACCTTCTCTAACGCCATCTGTTGCCTATTTGCCAGATTTTGGCTTTCAGCACATCTATCCTGCATGTCTCCCATATATAGGTACAGGTATGCCGCTATCCTAACAATCTTGTCGTGTTCATCTTTGGCCTTAGGAGCCATATATAGTTCACTCAGGGCCACATGTAATGGACCCTGATCTCTCCATAAGTCTGACCCTGTTTCAGTGACCTGTCGCGTGATGGCCTGCAACCAGGCATCCTGGCCCTGCTCAGCCCATTCACCTCTCACAAATAGTTTATGTAAGAAGTGCTCTCTGGCTATTTTCATATCTACCAAGGTCGTCATTCTAGAGATTGGTCTCTGTCCTGACTTACAGAAGTTTGTATTTTATTTTTGCAGAACAGAACTTTTCTTGGAGTGTCCCTTTTGAGGAATGCTTCACAGCGTAATGCAGCGTGGTGATCCGACCGGATGTATGTATCCCGTCAGTTAGCACACTGTATTAAGCTGCACAAGTGGTATTCTAACCCAAACGTCCGGCCGAGCCCCCAATTTGTAAGAGGATTCAATTCAGCACTACAGCTAAGTTAACGCCTAGTCTAGAATACTGAATGAAAACCCTTATTGATATATCTTTATGTCCAGTTCATGCATTCTGGATGACTACCCCTATATAACACCCCTCTCTTGGAATCCCCCTGACCCCACTGAGCCAAGAAGTAGTTCTGTTTTGCAAGTTTAAAAGGTTTATTTGATAATTTAAAATATATATATATCACACTTTATAATAAATTAATAATTGAATAGCACACTTAATCTGATATGATAAAGATCAACAACGGAGAATCTGGCACTAGCACACTTCTTATAATCACTAATGAGTTGACATGAAATGGATAAGGTAGCACACTGGTAAATAGGAACAAAAGTATAATGTGGTAGAGGATGCTTTATGTAAGCTCAGGTGGATGCAATATTCAATGAATGCAGTACAGAAAATACTCAATATGATTTCAACCAAACAATGTAATCACTTTTCTCTGGCAATCCCCTCCCCCCCTTGATGCAAGGCAAGGAAATGGATGGAAAACACACAGTTCTCAGAAATGCAATCAATGTAAATCAGTTCACCCCAGCAAGCTTAGACTACAGAAGTTTGAAAACACAGGCCCAATGCTTTGATATGTGCTAGCAATGGATGAGAAATATGCTGGAATGCTTTTAATTCCCTTTCAGAGGTTCAGGGTGAGTGGTATCTAGTTAATATTAGTCCAGGCTCACACTAGCAATGATGCAGGGATAGTTAGCAGGTTAAACGAATTTCTGGCAAATGGAAGGCAAGCAGCAGCAGTTTTTAAACATGAAGAAATTTGCAAATCGCGGCAAAATTCGCGGATGCGCCGAGCGCTATTACAGAGGAACCACAAGGACTATCTCTATCGTTTTGGGGTCCTAGGAAAGCCTAGGATCTCATCTTCCAAATGAAAGTTACTGCAAGTCTCTAGCACAAACGGTTGCGGAGATATGAGCGATTAAATAAAGGTCGTTTTTCAGATTTGAAATTTTAAAGTTCAAAAAGACACGTGCAGCTTGCAACTAGGAAATGACAAGTGACAGCTTTGCAAATGACAGGTGACAGTTAGGAGACAGTTCTACTTAGATTAAAATAGGATTGAATTATATTATTTTAACTAGGAGATTGGTTCTGCACAGTTTTCTAGGTACTCACACTATATTCTTGAGTGAAATGGGCCTCGCCATGGATCTGGTCAGGGTTTTAAACAGGACTCTGGTCTGGTCTGGCCTCTGCACTTCACAGTGATCTGGGTCAGCTCTCTCTGCTGGTCTGGGTCTCTCTGGGTACAGCACTGCTTTCTCTCTGGTCTGGTCTCTTAGTTCTGGATAGATTGAAGTCTCTGGTTTGGTCTGGTCTGGCCTCTGCACTTCACAGTGATCTGGGTCAGCTCTCTCTGCTGGTCTGGGTCTCTCTGGATACAGCACTGCTTTCTCTCTGGACTGGTCTCTTAGTTCTGGATAGATTGAAGTCTCTAGTTTGGCTTTCTGGAGGTTTGATGAATTTGAAGTCTGGATCTCTGGATGTATAGGAAGGGTCTCAGGGTTGGAATGGGAAGGAGTTGGATATCACATCTCATCCAATAGGAAGGGTCTCAGGTTTGGAATGGGAAGGAATTGGATATCACATCTCATGTTATAGGAAGGATCTCAGGTTTGGTATTAGAAGCATTGAGATATCACATCTCATGCTATAGGAAGGGTCTCAGGATTGGAATGTGAAGGATTTGGATATCACATCTCATGCTAAAGGAAGGGTCTCAGGTTTGGTAGAAGCATTGAGATATCACATCTCATGCTATAGGAAGGGTCTCAGGATTTGAATGGCAAGGAGTTGGATATCACATCTCATGCCATAGGAAGCGTCTCAGGTTTGGTATAAGCATTGAGATATCACATCTCTGCTATCGGAAGGTTCTCAGGATTGGATTGGGAAGGAGTTGGATATCCCTTCCCATGCTATAGGAAGTGTCTCAGGTTGGAATGGGAAGGAGTTGAATATCACATCTCATGTTATAGGAAGGGTCTCAGGATTGGAATGGGAAGGATTTGGATATCACATCTCTTGCTATAGGAAGGGTCTCAGGATTGGAATGGGAAGGATTTGGATATCACATCTCATGTCATAGGAAGGATCTCAGGTTTGGTATTAGAAGCATTGATATATCACATCTCATGCTATAGGAATGGTCTCAGGATTGGAATGGGTAGGAGTTGGATATTACATTCTTGCTATAGTAAGGGTCTCATGTTTGGAATGGGAAGGAGTTGGATATCACATATGCTATAGGAAGTATCTCAGGTTTGGAACGGGAAGGAGTTGGATATCACATCTCATGTTATAGGAAGGGTCTCAGGTTTGGTATAAGCATTGAGATATCACATCTCTGCTATCAGGAGTGGCTCAGGATTGGAATGGGAAGGAGTTGGATATCCCATCTCATGTTAAAGGACGGGTCTCTGGTTTGGTATTAGAATCATTGAGATATCACATCGCATGCTGTAGGAAGGGTCTAAGGATTGGAATGGGATGGACTTGGATATCACATCTCATGCTATAGGTAGGCTCTCAGGTTTGGTATAAGCATTGAGATATCACATCTCATGCTATAGGAAGGGTCTCAGGATTGGAATGGGAAGGATTTGGATATCACATCTCATGCTATAGGAAGGGTCTCAGATTTGGTATAAGCATTGAGATATCACATCTCATGCTATAGGAAGGGTCTCAGGATTGGAATGGGAAGGAGTTGTATATGACATCTCAAGCCTTAGGAAGGGTCTCAGGTTTGGTATAAGCATTGAGATATCACATCTCTGCTATCGGAAGGGTCTCAGGATTGGAATGGGAAGGAGTTGGATATCCCATCTCATGTTATAGGAAGGGTCTCAGGTTTGGTATTAGAAGCATTGAGATATCACATCTCATGCTATAGGAAGGGTCTCAGGATTGGAATGGGAAGGAGTTGGATATCACATCTCATTATAAAGGAAGGGTCTAAGGTTTGGAAGGGGAAGGATTTGGATATCACATCTCATGTTATAGGACGGGTCTCAGGTTTGGTATTAGAAGCATTGAGATATCAAGTCTCATGGTATAAGAAGGGTCTCAGAATCGGAATGGGAAGGAGTTGGATATCACATCTCAAGCTATAGGAAGCGTCTCAGGATTGGAATGGGAAGGAGTTTGATATCACATCTCATGCCATAGTATGGGTCTCAGGTTTGGTAGAAGCATTGGGATATCACATCTCATGCTATAGGAAGGGTCTCAGGATTGGAATGGGAAGAAGTTGGATATCACATCTCAAGCTATAGGAAGGGTCTCAGGTTTGGTATAAGCATTGAGATATCACATCTCATGCTATAGGAAGGGTCTCAGGGTTGGAATGGGAAGGAGTTGTATATGACATCTCATGCCATAGGAAGGGTCTCAGGTTTGGTATAAGCATTGAGATATCACATCACATGCTATAGGAAGGGTCTCAGGATTGGAATGGGAAGGACTTGGATATCACATCACATGCTATAGGAAGGGTCTCAGGATTGGAATGGGAAGGACTTGGATATCACATCTCATGCTATAGGCAGGGTCTCAGGTTTGGAAAGGGAAGGAGATGGATATCACATTTCATGTTAGAGGTAGGATCTCAGGTTTGGTATTAGAGGCAATGAGATATCACATCTCATGCTATCAGAAGGGTCTCAGGATTGGAATGGGAAGGAGTTGGATATCACATTTCATGCTAAAGGGAGGGTCTCAGGTTTGGAAGGGGAAGGATTTGGAAATCACATCTCATATTATAGGAAGGATCTCAGGTTTGGTATTAGAAGCATTGAGATATCACATCTCATGCTATCGGAAGGATCTCAGGTTTGGTATAAGAGGCATTGAGATATCACATCTCATGCTATCATAAGGGTCTCGGGATTGGAATGGGAAGGAGTTGGATATCACATCTCATGTTATAGGAAGGATCTCAGGTTTGGTATTAGAAGCATTGAGACATCACATTCCATGCTATAGGAAGGGTCTCAGGATTGGAATGGGAAGGAGTTGGATATCACATCTCATGCTATAGGAAGGGTCTCAGGTTTGGTATAAGCATTGAGATATCACATCTCATGCTATAGGAAGGGTCTCAGGATTGGAATGGGAAGGATTTGGATATCACATCTTATGCTATAGGAAGGGTCTCAGGTTTGGTATAAGCACTGAGATATCACATCTCATGCTATAGGAAGGGTCTCAGGATTGGAATGGGAAGAAGTTGGATATCACATCTCATGCTATAGGAAGGGTCTCAGGTTTGGTATAAGCATTGAGATATCACATCTCATGCTATAGGAAGGGTCTCAGGGTTGGAATGGGAAGGAGTTGTATATGACATCTCATGCCATAGGAAGGGTCTCAGGTTTGGTATAAGCATTGAGATATCACATCACATGCTATAGGAAGGGTCTCACGATTGGAATGGGAAGGACTTGGATATCACATCTCATGCTATAGGCAGGGTCTCAGGGTTGGAAAGGGAAGGAGATGGATATCACATTTCATGTTAGAGGTAGGATCTCAGGTTTGGTATTAGAGGCATTGAGATATCACATCTCATGCTATCAGAAGGGTCTCAGGATTGGAATGGGAAGGAGTTGGATATCACATTTCATGCTAAAGGGAGGGTCTCAGGTTTGGAAGGGGAAGGATTTGGAAATCACATCTCATATTATAGGAAGGATCTCAGGTTTGGTATTAGAAGCATTGAGATATCACATCTCATGCTATCGGAAGGATCTCAGGTTTGGTATAAGAGGCATTGAGATATCACATCTCATGCTATCATAAGGGTCTCAGGATTGGAATGGGAAGGAGTTGGATATCACATCTCATGTTATAGGAAGGATCTCAGGTTTGGTATTAGAAGCATTGAGACATCACATCTCATGCTATAGGAAGGGTCTCAGGATTGGAATGGGAAGGAGATGGATATCACATCTCATGCTATAGGAAGGGTCTCAGGTTTGGTATAAGCATTGAGATATCACATCTCATGCTATAGGAAGGGTCTCAGGATTGGAAAGGGAAGGATTTGGATATCACATCTTATGCTATAGGAAGGGTCTCAGGTTTGGTATAAGCATGGAGATATCACTTCTCATGCTATAGGAAGGGTCTCAGGATTGGAATGGGAAGGAGTTGGATATCCCATCTCATGCTATAGGAAGGGTCTCAGATTTGGTATAAGCATTGAGATATCACATCTCATGCTATAGGAAGGGTCTCAGGATTGGAATGGGAAGGAGTTGTATATGACATCTCAGGCCATAGGAAGGGTCTCAGATTTGGTATAAGCATTGAGATATCACATCTCATGATATCGGAAGGGTCTCAGGATTGGAATGGGAAGGAGTTGGATATCACATCTCATTATAAAGGAAGGGTCTAAGGTTTGGAAGGGGATGGATTTGGATATCACATCTCATGTTATAGGACGGGTCTCAGGTTTGGTATTAGAAGCATTGAGATATCAAGTGTCATGGTATAAGAAGGGTCTCAGAATTGGAATGGGAAGGAGTTGGATATCACATCTCAAGCTATAGGAAGCGTCTCAGGATTGGAATGGGAAGGAGTTTGATATCACATCTCATGCCATAGTATGGGTCTCAGGTTTGGTAGAAGCATTGGGATATCACATCTCATGCTATCGGAAGGGTATCAGTATTGGATTTGGAAGTAGTTGGATATCCCATCTCATGCTATAGGAAGGGTCTCAGGTTAGAATGGGAAGGAGTTGGATATCACATTTCATGTTATAGGAAGGGTCTCAGGATTGGAATGGGAAGGACTTGGATATCATATCTCATGCTATAGGAAGGCTCTCAGGTTTGGAAGGGGAAGGAGTTGGATATCACATTTCATGTTAGAGGAAGGATCTCAGGTTTGGTATTAGAGGCCTTGAGATATCACATCTCATGCTATAGGAAGGGTCTCAGGATTGGAATGGGAAGGAGTTGGATATCACATCTCAAGCTATAGGAAGGGTCTCAGGTTTGGTATAAGCATTGAGATATCACATCTCATGCTATAGGAAGGGTCTCAGGATTGGAATGGGAAGAAGTTGGATATCACATCTCATGCTATAGGAAGGGTCTCAGATTTGGTATAAGCATTGAGATATCACATCTCATGCTATAGGAAGGGTCTCAGGGTTGGAATGGGAAGGAGTTGTATTTGACATCTCATGCCATAGGAAGGGTCTCAGGTTTGGTATAAGCATTGAGATATCACATCACATGCTATAGGAAGGGTCTCAGGATTGGAATGGGAAGGACTTGGATATCACATCTCATGCTATAGGCAGGGTCTCAGGTTTGGAAAGGGAAGGAGATGGATATCACATTTCATGTTAGAGGTAGGATCTCAGGTTTGGTATTAGAGGCATTGAGATATCACATCTCATGCTATCAGAAGGGTCTCAGGATTGGAATGGGAAGGAGTTGGATATCAAATCTCATGCTAAAGGGATGGTCTAAGGTTTGGAAGGGGAGGGATTTGGACATCATATCTCATGTTATTGGAAGGATCTCAGGTTTGGTATTAGAAGCATTGAGATATCACATCTCATGCTATCGGAAGGGTCTTAGGTTTGGTATAAGCATTGAGATATCACATCTCTGCTATCGGAAGGGTCTCAGGATTGGAATGGGAAGGATTTGGATATCACAATTCATGTTATAGGGAGGGTCTCAGTTTTCATATTAGAAGCATTGAGATATCACATATGCTATTGGAAGGGTCTCAGTATTGGAATGGGAAGGAGTTGGATATCACATCTCATGTTATAGGGAGGGTCTCAGTTTTGATATTAGAAGCATTGAGATATCACATATGCTATTGGAAGGGTCTCAGTATTGGAATTGGAAGGAGTTGGATATCACATATGCTAAAGGAAAGGTCTCAGGTTTGGAATGGGAAGGAGTTGGATATCACGTCTCATGTTATAGGAAGGGTCTCAGGTTTGGAATGGGAAGGAGTTGAATATCACATCTCATGCTAAAGGAAGGGTCATCAGGTTCGGTATAAGCATTGAGATATCACATCTCTGCTATCGGAAGGGTCTCAGGATAGGAATGGGAAGGACGTAGATTTCACATCTCATACTATAGGGAGGGTCTCAGTTTTGATATTAGAAGCATTGAGCTATCACATCTCATGCTATCGGAAGGGTCTCAGGATTGGAATGGGATGGAGTTGGATATCATATCTCAAGCTATCTCAGGATTGTAATGGGAAGGAGTTTGATATCACATATCAAGCTATAGGAAGGGTCTCAGGTTTGGAAGGGGAAGGATTTGGATCTCACATCTCAAGCTATCTCAGGATTGGAATGGGAAGGAGTTTGATATTTCATCTCAAGCTATAGGAAGGGTCTCAGGTTTGGAAAGGGAAGGATTTGGATTTCACATCTCATGTTATAGGATGGTTCTCATGTTTGGTTTTAGAAGCATTGAGATATCACATCTCATGCTATGGGAAGGGTCTCAGGTTTGGAATGGGAAGGAGTTGGTTATCACATTTCATGCTAAAGGAAAGGTCTCAGGTCTGGAAGGGGAAGGATTTGGATCTCACATCTCATGTTTTAGGACGGGTCTCAGGTTTGGTATTAGAAGCATTGAACTATCACATCTCATGGTATAGGAAGGGTCCCAGGATTGGAATGGGAAGGAGTTGGATATCACATTGAATGGGAAGGAGTTTGATATCACATCTCAAGCTATAGGAAGGGCCTCATGTTTGGAATGGGAATGATTTGGATTTCACATCTCATGTTATAGGATGGTTCTCATGTTTGGTTTTAGAAGCATTGAAATATCACATCTCATGCTATCTGAAGGGTCTCAGGTTTGGAATGGGAAGGAGTTTGATATCACATCTCATGTTAGAGGTAGGATCTCAGGTTTGGTATTAGAGGCATTGAGATATGACATCTCATGCCATCAGAAGGGTCTCAGGATTGGAATGGGAAGGAGTTGGATATCACATCTCATGCTAAAGGGAGGGTCTAAGGTTTGGAAGGGGAAGGATTTGGACATCACATCTCATGTTATTGGAAGGATCTGAGGTTTGGTATTAGAAGCATTGAGATATCACATCTCATGCTATCGGAAGGGTCTCAGGTTTGGTATAAGCATTGAGATATCACATCTCTGCTATCGGAAGGGTCTCAGGATTGGAATGGGAAGGATTTGGATATCACATCTCATGTTATAGGAAGGGTCTCAGGTTTGGTATTAGAAGCATTGAGATATCACATCTCATGCTATATTAAGGGTCTCAGGAATGGAATGGGAAGGACTTGGATATCACATCTCATGATAAAGGAAGGGTCTAAGGTTTGGAAGGGGAAGGATTTGGATATCACATCTCATGTTATTGGACCGGTCTCAGGTTTGGTATTAGAAGCATTGAGATATCAAGTCTCATCGTATAGGACGGGAGTTTGATATCACATCTCATGCCATGGTATGGGTCTCAGGTTTTGTAGAAGCATTGGGATATCACATCTCATGCTATTGGAAGGGTATCAGGATTGGATTTGGAAGGAGTTGGATATCCCATCTCATGCTATAGGAAGGGTCTCAGGTTGGAGTAGAAGGAGTTGGATATCACATCTCATGTTATAGGAAGGGTCTCAGGATTGGAATGGGAAGGACTTGGATATCACATCTCATGTTATAGGAAGGATCTCAGGTTTTGTATTAGAAGCATTGAGATATCACATCTCATGCTATAGGAAGGGTCTCAGGATTGGAATGTGAAGCATTTGGATATCACATCTCATGCTAAAGGAAGGGTCTCAGGTTTGGTATAAGCATTGAGATATCACATCTCTGCTATCGGAAGGGTCTAAGGATTGGATTGGGAAGGAATTGGATATCCCTTCTCATGCTATAGGAAGGGTCTCAGGTTGGAATGGGTAGGAGTTGGATATCACATCTCATGTTATAGGAAGGGTCTCAAGATTGAAATGGGAAGGATTTGGATATCACATCTCTTGCTATAGGAAGGGTCTCAGGTTTTCTATTAGAAACATTGAGATATGACATCTCATGCTATAGGAAGGGTTTCAGTATTGGAATGGGAAGGATTTGGATATCACATCTCATGCTAAAGGAAGGGTCTCAGGTTTGGAAGGGGAAGGATTTGGATATCATATCTCATGTTATAGGACATATCTCATGTTATAGGACGGGTCCCAGGTTTGGTATTAGAAGCATTGAGATATCACATCTCATGGTATAGGAAGATTCTCAGGATTGGAATGGGAAGGAGTTGGATCTCCCTTCTCATGCTACAGGAAGGGTCTCAGGTTGGAATGGGAAGGAGTTGGATATCACATCTCGTTATAGGAAGGGTCTCAGGATTGGAATGGGAAGGAATTGGATATCACATCTCTTGCTATAGGAAGGGTCTCAGGTTTGGAAGGGGAAGGATTTGGATATCATATCTCATGTTATAGGACCGGTCCCAGGTCTGGTATTAGAAGCATTGAGATATCACATCTCATGCTATAGGAGGAGTCTCAGGATTGGAATGGGCAGGAGTTGAATATCACCTCTCATGCTAAAGGAAGGGTATCAGGTTTGATAGAAGCATTGAGATATCACATCTCATGCTATAGGAAGGAACTCAGGATTGGAATGGGAAGGAGTTGGATATCACATCTAATGCCATAGGAAGGGTCATCAGGTTTGGTATAAGCATTGAGATATCACATCTCTGCTATCGGAAGGGTCTCAGGATAGGAATGGTAAGGACTTAGAATTCACATCTCATACTATAGGGAGGGTCTCAGTTTTGATATTAGAAGCATTGAGCTATCACATCTCATGCTATCGGAAGGGTCTCAGGATTGGAATGGGAAGGAGTTTGATATTTCATCTCAAGCTATAGGAAGGGTCTCAGGTTTGGAAAGGGAAGGATTTGGATTTCACATCTCATGTTATAGGATGGTTCTCATGTTTGGTTTTAGAAGCATTGAGATATCACATCTCATGCTATCGGAAGGGTCTCAGGTTTGGAAAGGGAAGGATTTGGATTTCACATGTTATAGGATGGTTCTCAGGTTTGGTTTTAGAAGCATTAAATTATAACATCTCATGCTATAGGAAGGGTCTCAGGTTTGGAATGGGAATGATTTGGATTTCACATCTCATGTTATAGGATGGTTCTCATGTTTGGTTTTAGAAGCATTGAAATATCACATCTCATGCTATCTGAAGGGTCTCAGGTTTGGAATGGGAAGGAGTTTGATATCACATCTCATGTTAGAGGTAGGATCTCAGGTTTGGTATTAGAGGCATTGAGATATGACATCTCATGCCATCAGAAGGGTCTCAGGATTGGAATGGGAAGGAGTTGGATATCACATCTCATGCTAAAGGGAGGGTCTAAGGTTTGGAAGGGGAAGGATTTGGACATCACATCTCATGTTATTGGAAGGATCTGAGGTTTGGTATTAGAAGCATTGAGATATCACATCTCATGCTATCGGAAGGGTCTCAGGTTTGGTATAAGCATTGAGATATCACATCTCTGCTATCGGAAGGGTCTCAGGATTGGAATGGGAAGGATTTGGATATCACATCTCATGTTATAGGAAGGGTCTCAGGTTTGGTATTAGAAGCATTGAGATATCACATCTCATGCTATATTAAGGGTCTCAGGAATGGAATGGGAAGGACTTGGATATCACATCTCATGATAAAGGAAGGGTCTAAGGTTTGGAAGGGGAAGGATTTGGATATCACATCTCATGTTATTGGACCGGTCTCAGGTTTGGTATTAGAAGCATTGAGATATCAAGTCTCATGGTATAGGACGGGAGTTTGATATCACATCTCATGCCATGGTATGGGTCTCAGGTTTTGTAGAAGCATTGGGATATCACATCTCATGCTATTGGAAGGGTATCAGGATTGGATTTGGAAGGAGTTGGATATCCCATCTCATGCTATAGGAAGGGTCTCAGGTTGGAGTAGAAGGAGTTGGATATCACATCTCATGTTATAGGAAGGGTCTCAGGATTGGAATGGGAAGGACTTGGATATCACATCTCATGTTATAGGAAGGATCTCAGGTTTTGTATTAGAAGCATTGAGATATCACATCTCATGCTATAGGAAGGGTCTCAGGATTGGAATGTGAAGCATTTGGATATCACATCTCATGCTAAAGGAAGGGTCTCAGGTTTGGTATAAGCATTGAGATATCACATCTCTGCTATCGGAAGGGTCTAAGGATTGGATTGGGAAGGAATTGGATATCCCTTCTCATGCTATAGGAAGGGTCTCAGGTTGGAATGGGTAGGAGTTGGATATCACATCTCATGTTATAGGAAGGGTCTCAAGATTGAAATGGGAAGGATTTGGATATCACATCTCTTGCTATAGGAAGGGTCTCAGGTTTTCTATTAGAAACATTGAGATATGACATCTCATGCTATAGGAAGGGTTTCAGTATTGGAATGGGAAGGATTTGGATATCACATCTCATGCTAAAGGAAGGGTCTCAGGTTTGGAAGGGGAAGGATTTGGATATCATATCTCATGTTATAGGACATATCTCATGTTATAGGACGGGTCCCAGGTTTGGTATTAGAAGCATTGAGATATCACATCTCATGGTATTGGAAGGGTCTCAGGATTGGAATGGGAAGGAGTTGGATCTCCCTTCTCATGCTACAGGAAGGGTCTCAGGTTGGAATGGGAAGGAGTTGGATATCACATCTCGTTATAGGAAGGGTCTCAGGATTGGAATGGGAAGGAATTGGATATCACATCTCTTGCTATAGGAAGGGTCTCAGGTTTGGAAGGGGAAGGATTTGGATATCATATCTCATGTTATAGGACCGGTCCCAGGTCTGGTATTAGAAGCATTGAGATATCACATCTCATGCTATAGGAGGAGTCTCAGGATTGGAATGGGAAGGAGTTGGATATCACGTCTCATGATATAGGAAGGGTCTCAGGATTGGAATGGGCAGGAGTTGAATATCACCTCTCATGCTAAAGGAAGGGTATCAGGTTTGATAGAAGCATTGAGATATCACATCTCATGCTATAGGAAGGAACTCAGGATTGGAATGGGAAGGAGTTGGATATCACATCTAATGCCATAGGAAGGGTCATCAGGTTTGGTATAAGCATTGAGATATCACATCTCTGCTATCGGAAGGGTCTCAGGATAGGAATGGTAAGGACTTAGAATTCACATCTCATACTATAGGGAGGGTCTCAGTTTTGATATTAGAAGCATTGAGCTATCACATCTCATGCTATCGGAAGGGTCTCAGGATTGGAATGGGATGGAGTTGGATATCACATCTCAAGCTATCTCAGGATTGGAATGGGAAGGAGTTTGATATTTCATCTCAAGCTATAGGAAGGGTCTCAGGTTTGGAAAGGGAAGGATTTGGATTTCACATCTCATGTTATAGGATGGTTCTCATGTTTGGTTTTAGAAGCATTGAGATATCACATCTCATGCTATCGGAAGGGTCTCAGGTTTGGAAAGGGAAGGATTTGGATTTCACATGTTATAGGATGGTTCTCAGGTTTGGTTTTAGAAGCATTAAATTATAACATCTCATGCTATAGGAAGGGTCTCAGGTTTGGAATGGGAAGGAGTTGGATATCACATCTCTGCTATCTGAAGGGTCTCAGGATTGGAATGGGAAGGAGTTGGATATCCCATCTCGTTATAGGAAGGGTCTCAGGTTTGGTATTAGAAGCAATGAGATATCACATCTCATGCTATAGGAAGGGTCTAAGGTTTGGAAGGGGACGGATTTGGGCATCACATCTCATGTTATAGGACCGGTCTCAGGTTTGGTATTTGAAGCATTGAGATATCAAGTCTCATGGTATAGGACGGGTCTCAGAATTGGAATGAGAAGGAGTTGGATATCACATCTCAAGCTATAGGAAGGGTCTCATGATTGGAATGGGAAGGAGTTGGATATCACATCTCATGTTATAGGAAGGGTCTCAGGATTGGAATGGGAAGGACTTGGATATCACATCTCATTCTATAGGAAGGCTCTCAGGGTTGGAAGGGGAAGGAGTTGGATATCACATTTCATGTTAGAGGTAGGATCTCAGGTTTGGTTTTAGAGGCATTGAGATATCACATCTCATGCCATCAGAAGGGTCTCAGGATTGGAATGGGAAGGAGTTGGATATCAAATCTCATGCTAAAGGGATGGTCTAAGGTTTGGAAGGGGAAGGATTTGGATATTCCATCTCATGTTATTGGACCGGTCTCAGGTTTGGTATTAGAAGCATTGAGATATCACATCTCATGCTATCGGAAGGGTCTTAGGTTTGGTATAAGCATTGAGATATCACATCTCTGCTATCGGAAGGGTCTCAGGATTGGAATGGGAAGGATTTGGATATCACAATTCATGTTATAGGAAGGGTCTCAGGTTTGGTATTAGAAGCATTGAGATATCACATCTCATGCTATAGGAAGGGTCTCAGGATTGGAATGGGAAGGACTTGGATATCACATCTCATGTTATAGGAAGGGTCTCAGGTTTGGTATTAGAAGCATTGAGATATCACATCTCATGCTATAGGAAGGGTCTCAGGAATGGAATGGGAAGGACTTGGATATCACATCTCATGATAAAGGAAGGGTCTAAGGTTTGGAAGGGGAAGGATTTGGATATCACATCTCATGTTATTGGACCGGTCTCAGGTTTGGTATTAGAAGCATTGAGATATCAAGTCTCATGGTATAGGACGGGAGTTTGATATCACATCTCATGCCATGGTATGGGTCTCAGGTTTTGTAGAAGCATTGGGATATCACATCTCATGCTATCGGAAGGGTATCAGGATTGGATTTGGAAGGAGTTGGATATCCCATCTCATGCTATAGGAAGGGTCTCAGGTTGGAATAGAAGGAGTTGGATATCACATCTCATGTTATAGGAAGGGTCTCAGGATTGGAATGGGAAGGACTTGGATATCACATCTCATGCTGTAGGAAGGGTCTCAGGTTTGGAAAAGGAAGGAGTTGGATATCACATTTCATGTTAGAGGTAGGATCTCAGGTTTGGTATTAGAGGCATTGAGATATCACATCTCATGCTATCAGAAGGGTATCAGGATTGGAATGGGAAGGAGTTGGGTATCACATCTCATGTTATAGGACCGGTCTCAGGTTTGGTATTTGAAGCATTGAGATATCAAGTCTCATGGTATAGGACGGGTCTCAGAATTGGAATGAGAAGGAGTTGGATATCACATCTCAAGCTATAGGAAGGGTCTCATGATTGGAATGGGAAGGAGTTGGATATCACATCTCATGTTATAGGAAGGGTCTCAGGATTGGAATGGGATGGACTTGGATATCACATCTCATTATATAGGAAGGCTCTCAGGGTTGGAAGGGGAAGGAGTTGGATATCACATTTCATGTTAGAGGTAGGATCTCAGGTTTGGTTTTAGAGGCATTGAGATATCACATCTCATGCCATCAGAAGGGTCTCAGGATTGGAATGGGAAGGAGTTGGATATCAAATCTCATGCTAAAGGGATGGTCTAAGGTTTGGAAGGGGAAGGATTTGGATATCACATCTCATGTTATTGGACCGGTCTCAGGTTTGGTATTAGAAGCATTGAGATATCACATCTCATGCTATCGGAAGGGTCTTAGGTTTGGTATAAGCATTGAGATATCACATCTCTGCTATCGGAAGGGTCTCAGGATTGGAATGGGAAGGATTTGGATATCACAATTCATGTTATAGGAAGGGTCTCAGGTTTGGTATTAGAAGCATTGAGATATCACATCTCATGCTATAGGAAGGGTCTCAGGATTGGAATGGGAAGGACTTGGATATCACATCTCATGTTATAGGAAGGGTCTCAGGTTTGGTATTAGAAGCATTGAGATATCACATCTCATGCTATAGGAAGGGTCTCAGGAATGGAATGGGAAGGACTTGGATATCACATCTCATGATAAAGGAAGGGTCTAAGGTTTGGAAGGGGAAGGATTTGGATATCACATCTCATGTTATTGGACCGGTCTCAGGTTTGGTATTAGAAGCATTGAGATATCAAGTCTCATGGTATAGGACGGGAGTTTGATATCACATCTCATGCCATGGTATGGGTCTCAGGTTTTGTAGAAGCATTGGGATATCACATCTCATGCTATCGGAAGGGTATCAGGATTGGATTTGGAAGGAGTTGGATATCCCATCTCATGCTATAGGAAGGGTCTCAGGTTGGAATAGAAGGAGTTGGATATCACATCTCATGTTATAGGAAGGGTCTCAGGATTGGAATGGGAAGGACTTGGATATCACATCTCATGCTGTAGGAAGGGTCTCAGGTTTGGAAAAGGAAGGAGTTGGATATCACATTTCATGTTAGAGGTAGGATCTCAGGTTTGGTATTAGAGGCATTGAGATATCACATCTCATGCTATCAGAAGGGTATCAGGATTGGAATGGGAAGGAGTTGGATATCACATCTCATGCTAAAGGGAGGGTCTCAGGTTTGGAATGGGAAGGATTTGGATATCACATCTCACGTTATAGGAAGGACCTTAGGTTTGGTATTAGAAGCATTGAGATATCACATCTCATGCTATAGGAAGGGTCTCGGGATTGGAATGGGAAGGAGTTGGATATCACATCTCATGTTATAGGAAGGATCTCAGGTTTGGTATTAGAAGCATTGAGATATCACATCTCATGCTATAGGAAGGGTCTCAGGATTGGAATGGGAAGGAGTTGGATATCACATCTCATGCTATGGGAAGGGTCTCAGGTTTGGTATAAGCATTGAAATATCACATCTCTGCTATCGGAAGGGTCTCAGGATTGGAATGGGAGGAGCTGGATATCACATCTCATGCTATGGGAAGGGTCTCAGGTTTGGTATAAGCATTGAAATATCACATCTCTGCTATCGGAAGGGTCTCAGGATTGGAATGGGAGGAGCTGGATATCACATCTCATGCTAAAGGAAGGGTCTCAGGTTTGGAAGGGGAAGGAGTTGGATATCACATCTCATGCTAAAGGGAGGGTCTCAGGTTTGGAATGGGAAGGATTTGGATATCACATCTCATGTTATAGGAAGGACCTTAGGTTTGGTATTAGAAGCATTGAGATATCACATCTCATGCTATAGGAAGGGTCTCGGGATTGGAATGGGAAGGAGTTGGATATCACATCTCATGTTATTGGAAGGATCTCAGGTTTGGTATTAGAAGCATTGAGATATCACATCTCATGCTATCGGAAGGGTCTTAGGTTTGGTATAAGCATTGAAATATCACATCTCTGCTATCGGAAGGGTCTCAGGATTGGAATGGGAAGGATTTGGATATCATAATTCATGTTATAGGAAGGGTCTCAGGTTTGGTATTAGAAGCATTGAGATATCACATCTCATGCTATAGGAAGGGTCTCAGGATTGGAATGGGAAGGACTTGGATATCACATCTCATGTTATAGGAAGGGTCTCAGGTTTGGTATTAGAAGCATTGAGATATCACATCTCATGCTATAGGAAGGGTCTCAGGAATGGAATGGGAAGGACTTGGATATCACATCTCATGATAAAGGAAGGGTCTAAGGTTTGGAAGGGGAAGGATTTGGATATCACATCTCATGTTATTGGACCGGTCTCAGGTTTGGTATTAGAAGCATTGAGATATCAAGTCTCATGGTATAGGACGGGAGTTTGATATCACATCTCATGCCATGGTATGGGTCTCAGGTTTTGTAGAAGCATTGGTATATCACATCTCATGCTATCGGAAGGGTATCAGGATTGGATTTGGAAGGAGTTGGATATCCCATCTCATGCTATAGGAAGGGTCTCAGGTTGGAATAGAAGGAGTTGGATATCACATCTCATTGTATAGGAAGGGTCTCAGGATTGGAATGGGAAGGACTTGGATATCACATCTCATGCTGTAGGAAGGGTCTCAGGTTTGGAAAAGGAAGGAGTTGGATATCACATTTCATGTTAGAGGTAGGATCTCAGGTTTGGTATTAGAGGCATTGAGATATCAGATCTCATGCTATCAGAAGGGTATCAGGATTGGAATGGGAAGGAGTTGGATATCACATCTCATGCTAAAGGGAGGGTCTCAGGTTTGGAATGGGAAGGATTTGGATATCACATCTCATGTTATAGGAAGGACCTTAGGTTTGGTATTAGAAGCATTGAGATATCACATCTCATGCTATAGGAAGGGTCTCGGGATTGGAATGGGAAGGAGTTGGATATCACATCTCATGTTATAGGAAGGATCTCAGGTTTGGTATTAGAAGCATTGAGATATCACATCTCATGCTATAGGAAGGGTCTCAGGATTGGAATGGGAAGGAGTTGGATATCACATCTCATGCTATGGGAAGGGTCTCAGGTTTGGTATAAGCATTGAAATGTCACATCTCTGCTATCGGAAGGGTCTCAGGATTGGAATGGGAGGAGCTATATATCACATCTCATGCTAAAGGAAGGGTCTCAGGTTTGGAAGGGGAAGGATTTGGATATCACATCTCATGTTATAGGACGGGTCTCAGGTTTGGTATTAGAAGCATTGTGATATCACATCTCATGCTATAGGGTGTGTCTCAGGATTGGAATGGGAAGGAGTTGGATATCACATCTCATGCTATAGGAAGGGTTTCAGGTTTGGTAGAAGCATTGAGATATCACATCTCATGTTATAGGAAGGGTCTCAGGATTGGAATGGGAAGGACTTGGATATCACATCTCATGCTGTAGGAAGGGTCTCAGGTTTGGAAAAGGAAGGAGTTGGATATCACATTTCATGTTAGAGGTAGGATCTCAGGTTTGCTATTAGAGGCATTGAGATATCACATCTCATGCTATCAGAAGGGTATCAGGATTGGAATGGGAAGGAGTTGGGTATCACATCTCATGTTATAGGACCGGTCTCAGGTTTGGTATTTGAAGCATTGAGATATCAAGTCTCATGGTATAGGACGGGTCTCAGAATTGGAATGAGAAGGAGTTGGATATCACATCTCAAGCTATAGGAAGGGTCTCATGATTGGAATGGGAAGGAGTTGGATATCACATCTCATGTTATAGGAAGGGTCTCAGGATTGGAATGGGAAGGACTTGGATATCACATCTCATTATATAGGAAGGCTCTCAGGGTTGGAAGGGGAAGGAGTTGGATATCACATTTCATGTTAGAGGTAGGATCTCAGGTTTGGTTTTAGAGGCATTGAGATATCACATCTCATGCCATCAGAAGGGTCTCAGGATTGGAATGGGAAGGAGTTGGATATCAAATCTCATGCTAAAGGGATGGTCTAAGGTTTGGAAGGGGAAGGATTTGGATATCACATCTCATGTTATTGGACCGGTCTCAGGTTTGGTATTAGAAGCATTGAGATATCACATCTCATGCTATCGGAAGGGTCTTAGGTTTGGTATAAGCATTGAGATATCACATCTCTGCTATCGGAAGGGTCTCAGGATTGGAATGGGAAGGATTTGGATATCACAATTCATGTTATAGGAAGGGTCTCAGGTTTGGTATTAGAAGCATTGAGATATCACATCTCATGCTATAGGAAGGGTCTCAGGATTGGAATGGGAAGGACTTGGATATCACATCTCATGTTATAGGAAGGGTCTCAGGTTTGGTATTAGAAGCATTGAGATATCACATCTCATGCTATAGGAAGGGTCTCAGGAATGGAATGGGAAGGACTTGGATATCACATCTCATGATAAAGGAAGGGTCTAAGGTTTGGAAGGGGAAGGATTTGGATATCACATCTCATGTTATTGGACCGGTCTCAGGTTTGGTATTAGAAGCATTGAGATATCAAGTCTCATGGTATAGGACGGGAGTTTGATATCACATCTCATGCCATGGTATGGGTCTCAGGTTTTGTAGAAGCATTGGGATATCACATCTCATGCTATCGGAAGGGTATCAGGATTGGATTTGGAAGGAGTTGGATATCCCATCTCATGCTATAGGAAGGGTCTCAGGTTGGAATAGAAGGAGTTGGATATCACATCTCATGTTATAGGAAGGGTCTCAGGATTGGAATGGGAAGGACTTGGATATCACATCTCATGCTGTAGGAAGGGTCTCAGGTTTGGAAAAGGAAGGAGTTGGATATCACATTTCATGTTAGAGGTAGGATCTCAGGTTTGGTATTAGAGGCATTGAGATATCACATCTCATGCTATCAGAAGGGTATCAGGATTGGAATGGGAAGGAGTTGGATATCACATCTCATGCTAAAGGGAGGGTCTCAGGTTTGGAATGGGAAGGATTTGGATATCACATCTCACGTTATAGGAAGGACCTTAGGTTTGGTATTAGAAGCATTGAGATATCACATCTCATGCTATAGGAAGGGTCTCGGGATTGGAATGGGAAGGAGTTGGATATCACATCTCATGTTATAGGAAGGATCTCAGGTTTGGTATTAGAAGCATTGAGATATCACATCTCATGCTATAGGAAGGGTCTCAGGATTGGAATGGGAAGGAGTTGGATATCACATCTCATGCTATGGGAAGGGTCTCAGGTTTGGTATAAGCATTGAAATATCACATCTCTGCTATCGGAAGGGTCTCAGGATTGGAATGGGAGGAGCTGGATATCACATCTCATGCTATGGGAAGGGTCTCAGGTTTGGTATAAGCATTGAAATATCACATCTCTGCTATCGGAAGGGTCTCAGGATTGGAATGGGAGGAGCTGGATATCACATCTCATGCTAAAGGAAGGGTCTCAGGTTTGGAAGGGGAAGGAGTTGGATATCACATCTCATGCTAAAGGGAGGGTCTCAGGTTTGGAATGGGAAGGATTTGGATATCACATCTCATGTTATAGGAAGGACCTTAGGTTTGGTATTAGAAGCATTGAGATATCACATCTCATGCTATAGGAAGGGTCTCGGGATTGGAATGGGAAGGAGTTGGATATCACATCTCATGTTATTGGAAGGATCTCAGGTTTGGTATTAGAAGCATTGAGATATCACATCTCATGCTATCGGAAGGGTCTTAGGTTTGGTATAAGCATTGAGATATCACATCTCTGCTATCGGAAGGGTCTCAGGATTGGAATGGGAAGGATTTGGATATCATAATTCATGTTATAGGAAGGGTCTCAGGTTTGGTATTAGAAGCATTGAGATATCACATCTCATGCTATAGGAAGGGTCTCAGGATTGGAATGGGAAGGACTTGGATATCACATCTCATGTTATAGGAAGGGTCTCAGGTTTGGTATTAGAAGCATTGAGATATCACATCTCATGCTATAGGAAGGGTCTCAGGAATGGAATGGGAAGGACTTGGATATCACATCTCATGATAAAGGAAGGGTCTAAGGTTTGGAAGGGGAAGGATTTGGATATCACATCTCATGTTATTGGACCGGTCTCAGGTTTGGTATTAGAAGCATTGAGATATCAAGTCTCATGGTATAGGACGGGAGTTTGATATCACATCTCATGCCATGGTATGGGTCTCAGGTTTTGTAGAAGCATTGGTATATCACATCTCATGCTATCGGAAGGGTATCAGGATTGGATTTGGAAGGAGTTGGATATCCCATCTCATGCTATAGGAAGGGTCTCAGGTTGGAATAGAAGGAGTTGGATATCACATCTCATTTTATAGGAAGGGTCTCAGGATTGGAATGGGAAGGACTTGGATATCACATCTCATGCTGTAGGAAGGGTCTCAGGTTTGGAAAAGGAAGGAGTTGGATATCACATTTCATGTTAGAGGTAGGATCTCAGGTTTGGTATTAGAGGCATTGAGATATCAGATCTCATGCTATCAGAAGGGTATCAGGATTGGAATGGGAAGGAGTTGGATATCACATCTCATGCTAAAGGGAGGGTCTCAGGTTTGGAATGGGAAGGATTTGGATATCACATCTCATGTTATAGGAAGGACCTTAGGTTTGGTATTAGAAGCATTGAGATATCACATCTCATGCTATAGGAAGGGTCTCGGGATTGGAATGGGAAGGAGTTGGATATCACATCTCATGTTATAGGAAGGATCTCAGGTTTGGTATTAGAAGCATTGAGATATCACATCTCATGCTATAGGAAGGGTCTCAGGATTGGAATGGGAAGGAGTTGGATATCACATCTCATGCTATGGGAAGGGTCTCAGGTTTGGTATAAGCATTGAAATGTCACATCTCTACTATCGGAAGGGTCTCAGGATTGGAATGGGAGGAGCTATATATCACATCTCATGCTATCGGAAGGGTCTCAGGTTTGGAATGGGAAGGAGTTGGATATCACATCTCATGTTATAGGAAGGGTCTCAGGTTTGGAATGGGAAGGAGTTGGATATGACATCTCTTGTTATAGGGAGGGTCTCAGGATTTGAATGGTAAGGAGTTGGATATCACATCTCATGCTATAGGAAGGGTCTCAGGTTGGAATGGGAAGGAGTTGGATATCACATCTCATGTTATATACAGGAAGGGTCTCAGGATTGGAATGGGAAGGATTTGGATATCACATCTCTTGCTATAGGAAGGGTCTCAGGTTTTTTATTAGAAACATTGAGATATCACATCTCATGCTATAGGAAGGGTTTTAGGATTGGAATGGGAAGTATTTGGATATCACATCTCATGCTAAAGGAAGGGTCTCAGGTTTGGAAGGGGAAGGATTTGGATATCACATCTCATCCAATAGGAAGGGTCTCAGGTTTGGAATGGGAAGGAATTGGATATCACATCTCATGTTATAGGAAGGGTCTCAGGTTTTTTATTAGAAACATTGAGATATCACATCTCATGTTATAGGACGGTTCCCAGGTTTGGTATTAGAAGCATTGAGATATCACATCTCATGGTATAGGAAGGGTCTCAGGGTTGGAATGGGAAGGAGTTGGATATCACATCTCATCCAATAGGAAGGGTCTCAGGTTTGGAATGGGAAGGAATTGGATATCACATCTCATGTTATAGGAAGGATCTCAGGTTTGGTATTAGAAGCATTGAGATATCACATCTCATGCTATAGGAAGGGTCTCAGGATTGGAATGTGAAGGATTTGGATATCACATCTCATGCTAAAGGAAGGGTCTCAGGTTTGGTAGAAGCATTGAGATATCACATCTCATGCTATAGGAAGGGTCTCAGGATTTGAATAGCAAGGAGTTGGATATCACATCTCATGCCATAGGAAGGGTCTCAGGTTTGGTATAAGCATTGAGATATCACATCTCTGCTATCGGAAGGTTCTCAGGATTGGATTGGGAAGGAGTTGGATATCCCTTCCCATGCTATAGGAAGTGTCTCAGGTTGGAAGGGGAAGGAGTTGAATATCACATCTCATGTTATAGGAAGGGTCTCAGGATTGGAATGGGAAGGATTTGGATATCACATCTCTTGCTATAGGAAGGGTCTCAGGATTGGAATGGGAAGGATTTGGATATCACATCTCATGTCATAGGAAGGATCTCAGGTTTGGTATTAGAAGCATTGATATATCACATCTCATGCTATAGTAAGGGTCTCATGTTTGGAATGGGAAGGAGTTGGATATCACATATGCTATAGGAAGTGTCTCAGGTTTGGAACGGGAAGGAGTTGGATATCACATCTCATGTTATAGGAAGGGTCTCAGGTTTGGTATAAGCATTGAGATATCACATCTCTGCTATCAGGAGTGGCTCAGGATTGGAATGGGAAGGAGTTGGATATCCCATCTCATGTTAAAGGACGGGTCTCTGGTTTGGTATTAGAATCATTGAGATATCACATCGCATGCTGTAGGAAGGGTCTAAGGATTGGAATGGGATGGACTTGGATATCACATCTCATGCTATAGGTAGGCTCTCAGGTTTGGTATAAGCATTGAGATATCACATCTCATGCTATAGGAAGGGTCTCAGGATTGGAATGGGAAGGATTTGGATATCACATCTCATGCTATAGGAAGGGTCTCAGATTTGGTATAAGCATTGAGATATCACATCTCATGCTATAGGAAGGGTCTCAGGATTGGAATGGGAAGGAGTTGTATATGACATCTCAAGCCTTAGGAAGGGTCTCAGGTTTGGTATAAGCATTGAGATATCACATCTCTGCTATCGGAAGGGTCTCAGGATTGGAATGGGAAGGAGTTGGATATCCCATCTCATGTTATAGGAAGGGTCTCAGGTTTGGTATTAGAAGCATTGAGATATCACATCTCATGCTATAGGAAGGGTCTCAGGATTGGAAAGGGAAGGACTTGGATGTCACATCTCATGCTATAGGGAGGGTCTCAAGTTTGATATTAGAAGCATTGAGATAACAAATCTCATGATATCGGAAGGGTCTCAGGATTGGAATGGGAAGGAGTTGGATATCACATCTCATTATAAAGGAAGGGTCTAAGGTTTGGAAGGGGAAGGATTTGGATATCACATCTCATAGGACGGGTCTCAGGTTTGGTATTAGAAGCATTGAGATATCAAGTCTCATGGTATAAGAAGGGTCTCAGAATTGGAATGGGAAGGAGTTGGATATCACATCTCAAGCTATAGGAAGCGTCTCAGGATTGGAATGGGAAGGAGTTTGATATCACATCTCATGCCATAGTATGGGTCTCAGGTTTGGTAGAAGCATTGGGATATCACATCTCATGCTATAGGAAGGGTCTCAGGATTGGAATGGGAAGAAGTTGGATATCACATCTCAAGCTATAGGAAGGGTCTCAGGTTTGGTATAAGCATTGAGATATCACATCTCATGCTATAGGAAGGGTCTCAGGGTTGGAATGGGAAGGAGTTGTTTATGACATCTCATGCCATAGGAAGGGTCTCAGGTTTGGTATAAGCATTGAGATTTCACATCACATGCTATAGGAAGGGTCTCAGGATTGGAATGGGAAGTACTTGGATATCACATCACATGCTATAGGAAGGGTCTCAGGATTGGAATGGGAAGGACTTGGATATCACATCTCATGCTATAGGCAGGGTCTCAGGTTTGGAAAGGGAAGGAGATGGATATCACATTTCATGTTAGAGGTAGGATCTCAGGTTTGGTATTAGAGGCAATGAGATATCACATCTCATGCTATCAGAAGGGTCTCAGGATTGGAATGGGAAGGAGTTTGATATCACATCTCATGCCATAGTATGGGTCTCAGGTTTGGTAGAAGCATTGGGATATCACATCTCATGCTATAGGAAGGGTCTCAGGATTGGAATGGGAAGAAGTTGGATATCACATCTCAAGCTATAGGAAGGGTCTCAGGTTTGGTATAAGCATTGAGATATCACATCTCATGCTATAGGAAGGGTCTCAGGGTTGGAATGGGAAGGAGTTGTTTATGACATCTCATGCCATAGGAAGGGTCTCAGGTTTGGTATAAGCATTGAGATTTCACATCACATGCTATAGGAAGGGTCTCAGGATTGGAATGGGAAGTACTTGGATATCACATCACATGCTATAGGAAGGGTCTCAGGATTGGAATGGGAAGGACTTGGATATCACATCTCATGCTATAGGCAGGGTCTCAGGTTTGGAAAGGGAAGGAGATGGATATCACATTTCATGTTAGAGGTAGGATCTCAGGTTTGGTATTAGAGGCAATGAGATATCACATCTCATGCTATCAGAAGGGTCTCAGGATTGGAATGGGAAGGAGTTGGATATCACATTTCATGCTAAAGGGAGGGTCTCAGGTTTGGAAGGGGAAGGATTTGGAAATCACATCTCATATTATAGGAAGGATCTCAGGTTTGGTATTAGAAGCATTGAGATATCACATCTCATGCTATCGGAAGGATCTCAGGTTTGGTATAAGAGGCATTGAGATATCACATCTCATGCTATCATAAGGGTCTCAGGATTGGAATGGGAAGGAGTTGGATATCACATCTCATGTTATAGGAAGGATCTCAGGTTTGGTATTAGAAGCATTGAGACATCACATCTCATGCTATAGGAAGGGTCTCAGGATTGGAATGGGAAGGAGTTGGATATCACATCTCATGCTATAGGAAGGGTCTCAGGTTTGGTATAAGCATTGAGATATCACATCTCATGCTATAGGAAGGGTCTCAGGATTGGAATGGGAAGGATTTGGATATCACATCTTATGCTATAGGAAGGGTCTCAGGTTTGGTATAAGCATTGAGATATCACATCTCATGCTATAGGAAGGGTCTCAGGATTGGAATGGGAAGAAGTTGGATATCACATCTCATGCTATAGGAAGGGTCTTAGGGTTGGAATGGGAAGGAGTTGTATATGACATCTCATGCCATAGGAAGGGTCTCAGGTTTGGTATAAGCATTGAGATATCACATCACATGCTATAGGAAGGGTCTCAGGATTGGAATGGGAAGGACTTGGATATCACTTCTCATGCTATAGGCAGGGTCTCAGGTTTGGAAAGGGAAGGAGATGGATATCACATTTCATGTTAGAGGTAGGATCTCAGGTTTGGTATTAGAGGCATTGAGATATCACATCTCATGCTATCAGAAGGGTCTCAGGATTGGAATGGGAAGGAGTTGGATATCACATTTCATGCTAAAGGGAGGGTCTCAGGTTTGGAAGGGGAAGGATTTGGAAATCACATCTCATATTATAGGAAGGATCTCAGGTTTGGTATTAGAAGCATTGAGATATCACATCTCATGCTATCGGAAGGATCTCAGGTTTGGTATAAGAGGCATTGAGATATCACATCTCATGCTATCATAAGGGTCTCAGGATTGGAATGGGAAGGAGTTGGATATCACATCTCATGTTATAGGAAGGATCTCAGGTTTGGTATTAGAAGCATTGAGACATCACATCTCATGATATAGGAAGGGTCTCAGGATTGGAATGGGAAGGAGTTGGATATCACATCTCATGCTATAGGAAGGGTCTCAGGTTTGGTATAAGCATTGAGATATCACATCTCATGCTATAGGAAGGGTCTCAGGATTGGAATGGGAAGGATTTGGATATCACATCTTATGCTATAGGAAGGGTCTCAGGTTTGGTATAAGCATGGAGATATCACTTCTCATGCTATAGGAAGGGTCTCAGGATTGGAATGGGAAGGAGTTGGATATCACATCTCATGCTATAGGAAGGGTCTCAGATTTGGTATAAGCATTGAGATATCACATCTCATGCTATAGGAAGGGTCTCAGGATTGGAATGGGAAGGAGTTGTATATGACATCTCAGGCCATAGGAAGGGTCTCAGATTTGGTATAAGCATTGAGATATCACATCTCATGATATCGGAAGGGTCTCAGGATTGGAATGGGAAGGAGTTGGATATCACATTTCATGATAAAGGAAGGGTCTAAGGTTTGGAAGGGGAAGGATTTGGATATCACATCTCATGTTATAGGACGGGTCTCAGGTTTGGTATTAGAAGCATTGAGATATCAAGTCTCATGGTATAAGAAGGGTCTCAGGATTGGAAGGGGAAGGAGTTTGATATCACATCTCATGCCATAGTATGGGTCTCAGGTTTGGTAGAAGCATTGGGATATCACATCTCATGCTATCGGAAGGGTATCAGTATTGGATTTGGAAGGAGTTGGATATCCCATCTCATGCTATAGGAAGGGTCTCAGGTTGGAATGGGAAGGAGTTGGATATCACATTTCATGTTATAGGAAGGGTCTCAGGATTGGAATGGGAAGGACTTGGATATCATATCTCATGCTATAGGAAGGCTCTCAGGTTTGGAAGGGGAAGGAGTTGGATATCACATTTCATGTTAGAGGAAGGATCTCAGGTTTGGTATTAGAGGCCTTGAGATATCACATCTCATGCTATAGGAAGGGTCTCAGGATTGGAATGGGAAGGAGTTGGATATCACATCTCAAGCTATAGGAAGGGTCTCAGGTTTGGTATAAGCATTGAGATATCACATCTCATGCTATAGGAAGGGTCTCAGGATTGGAATGGGAAGAAGTTGGATATCACATCGCATGCTATAGGAAGGGTCTCAGGTTTGGTATAAGCATTGAGATATCACATCTCATGCTATAGGAAGGGTCTCAGGATTGGAATGGGAAGGAGTTGTATATGCCATCTCATGCCATAGGAAGGGTCTCAGGTTTGGTATAAGCATTGAGATATCACATCACATGCTATAGGAAGGGTCTCAGGATTGGAATGGGAAGGACTTGGATATCACATATCATGCTATAGGCAGGGTCTCAGGTTTGGAAAGGGAAGGAGATGGATATCACATTTCATGTTAGAGGTAGGATCTCAGGTTTGGTATTAGAGGCATTGAGAAATCACATCTCATGCTATCAGAAGGGTCTCAGGATTGGAATGGGAAGGAGTTGGATATCACATCTCATGCTAAAGGGAGGGTCTCAGGTTTGGAAGGGGAAGGATTTGGAAATCACATCTCATATTATAGGAAGGATCTCAGGTTTGGTATTAGAAGCATTGAGATATCACATCTCATGCTATCGGAAGGATCTCAGGTTTGGTATAAGAGGCATTGAGATATCACATCTCATGCTATCATAAGGGTCTCAGGATTGGAATGGGAAGGAGTTGGATATCACATCTCATGTTATAGGAAGGATCTCAGGTTTGGTATTGGAAGCATTGAGACATCACATCTCATGCTATAGGAATGGTCTCAGGATTGGAATGGGTAGGAGTTGGATGTTACATTCTTGCTATAGGAAGGGTCTCATGTTTGGAATGGGAAGGAGTTGGATATCACATATGCTATAGGAAGTGTCTTAGGTTTGGAACGGGAAGGAGTTGGATATCACATCTCATGTTATAGGAAGGGTCTCAGGTTTGGTATAAGCATTGAGATATCACATCTCTGCTATCAGGAGTGGCTCAGGATTGGAATGGGAAGGAGTTGGATATCCCATCTCATGTTAAAGGACGGGTCTCTGGTTTGGTATTAGAATCATTGAGATATCACATCGCTGTTAGGAAAGATTTCGTAATTGTAGGGAATTTTCCTTCCATGTGGCAACCCCTAAACTTTTTGCTATTGTTTTTAACCTTGTTCTTGACTTTGCCAGAGAAGTACAGCCTTCTGCCGCACTTCTCTGGGCTTTCGCTCCTTTCTTACGGGGAAACTGACATGCCCTTAAGACAGTCAGTACCGGGGAACGCTGTTTCCCGTAGTTTCTTTTATCATGTTGCGGCTTTAGTGCAACATGACACAAGAGGGCACTGTAAGCTAAGTTACAGCTCTCTTGGGTCTCTAGCCTTCTACAGGCCCTAGAAACTCTTTTAGGATGGTATTTGATCGGTGCAAGTCATTCAGGGACTGGAATGGTGGCAGCGATCGTTTTGTTTATTTTGAGCTCCTTTTGGCGTTCTGAGCACGTTTTTCGCACTGAACCCAAAATGGTGGCCTGGCTCCCAAAATGGCCAGACCACGAGGCTCCTTTGTCCTGTCCACTGACCGTCTTGCTCCCTTCACCTTCCCCAGGTCGGGCGACCCGGGGCCTTCCTTATTTGGGCATGTACTTTCCCGCGAAACGTGGTTGCTTTCGCGGGCTTCTACATGTCGTTTGTGTGCCTCCAGGGTGGGGGCTGGGATGTCTGGTCCCAATACACATCCTGGGTGCCAGAGAGTCTAGGGTGGTGTGAATGCCTGGGACCACCGTGGTCCGTGATTGGTCCACGTATGGTATGTGTGTTGATGAGCGGATCTCCCATTGGCTCCCCTCCGTTTTGGCGCGAAGGGAACCGTGGATAAGAGGGAGCTGGAAACACCACTACCAGGTCGATCTCCTGAGTTCTCACGAACGAAGGAATACAGGAGCCAAGTATCCTGCAACCAAGAGGCTGGACCGAGGAATCGCTGGTGACCCGCTGAAGGAATCCTCCTTTGCACTGCTGTCGTCCTGTGAAACCCTTTCCTCCTTGGATCGAACCAGAAGGCCTGTACTGGTGCTTCGACCTTTGGAATAGCAGGAACAGCTATTCCCGGCGACTTCATCCTCTCCTGCCAAGTAAGCCTTCGGAAGTGTCTCTGGGCCATCCAGTTGACTGACCAGCTTACAAGGGAGTCCTGCTCTGTAACCGCCGCCAGGTTGTGTTGTATTCCGAGTCCTTGTCACTCTCCCACGCTTCGTACACTTGGCGTTCCCAAGTCTGAAGGGAGGAGTGTACATTTGGCTCGAATACACACGGCCGCTCCGTTGTCCTGCTGCGGCAACAAACTGTGCTGGTTTCGTCGATTGGGACGTCTTTTTGCTCTACACGACTACGAGGCGTTCCCTGCTCTTCTGAACCTGCCAGCTGCTAAAACGAACGTGGAGAAGCCTGGGTCTGCTTGCTTCGGGGACCGGTGAGTAGTTTAGCTAGGATCTGGTCGCCCTCCTGCAGTATCCCATTGCTTTTCCCTGCTGTGTAAAAACAGCACCCTTTTGGCCGTACTCGCGCTCTACTTCTGCCCGCTGTGGAGGCTGCGCTTGAGTTACGGAACCTGTTCTCCTTCTGCTGTGCACTAACCCGAACTGCCTGACTTCCTCCGAAGAGCTTCCCCTTTTGCCCGTTGGCACCGGCGTGGCAGGTACTTTGAGCACAAGGATCCACTCTTCGCAGGGCTCGGACTTCCATCTAGTAGGTGCCTCTGAAGGCGAACTGAGTCTAAAGCGGTATCGCACTGCCTGTTTTCCTTCCCTGGCAGGTGGACTACATATTTCGTGCTTTAAACGCTTGCGACTGTGTATTTGTATATATATTGTGTTGATATGGTATGTGTTGGTTTAATATTGTGATATTGTGATTTTCTCGCTACGGTCATTATTTTAAAGGCCTTAAAATAAATGTGTATCTATTTTTGATATAACAACTGTTTGGAGTAGTTTGTAAGCGCTCTTGCTTTGTGTGCTCATTGCGGGCTTTCAGTCACCCTCACCCCTCTTGAGACCTAGTCTTGACCGCCGCGATCGCTACCTTGATTGGTCTGGCTTGTCCAGAGGTTACCCTGTTCCAAGTAATTAGGTTGGCCTTCTGAACTTCTGCGCCACCAGGACAGAGTTCAGAAATCCGTCTTAACAAATTGGTGTACAGCGGTGGGATACGACTGAAGGTATCCAGTGTTGCGCTCGAACTAAGGCATTTCAGGTTATTCCAAACAGTACACGTAGTGAATTGTTATAGAATAACTTTAAAAAGGCCATAGTCCTATCAAACAGTATGGAAGCAAATACCTTGTTAACTTTAAATGCTTCCAAATCAGAAACATTGAAAAAGATGTGTGCGGAGAGAGGTGTTTCCTCTCAAGGCACAAAATTGGAAATGATCCAGAGAATCGTGGCGTGGCAAGAAGCGCAGCTTGACGCTATAACTTCCGAGGACAGTGCAGAAGGTGGTGGGGCTGCTCTCACTGGTAGAACCGACGGTTCTGCCGCTGCACTGATCCATCGCGACCACGAGGACAGGGAGGATGTAATGTTTAATGTTTCCTCTGCCAGTGTTGATGGGGAGGCTATGCTTGAATTCAAGAAGCAAGAGCTGCGGTTTAGGCAGCAGGAGCTTGAATTCAGCATAGCCAAACTAAAAATCGAACAGGCAGAAAAACAGAAAGACAGGGATCACCAGTTGGAACTGGCCAAGCTTCAGGTTGCAAATGGGTCCAAGGGTCCTGGACATGGGTCTGGGGCTTCCTCTCATCCACGGTTTCCAAAAGATCTGCTCAGTGTATATGAAGAAAGGAATGACATTATGGACTGGCTGAATGCGTTTGAGTATGCATGCGAGGTTCAAAAAGTTGACAGTGCTGATAAGATTGCGTGGTTGCTCAGTAGACTGCCCCATTCTGGCTGTAGTGCCATTATGGAAATGTCGAAGGCTGAGCGGGCTGATTTCGCAATGTTAAAGCAAACTCTCATTTTAAAGTTTGGGAAGACTCCGGCCCAATATTTAAAGCGTTTTCGAGAGTATAAGAAAAAGGAAGGTGGTACTTGGGTATCTTATGTCGCTGAATCCTTGAAAAACTTAACTGGCTGGGTCGAAGATTATAAGGTTTCTACCTTCGAAGGCATGATAAATCTTGTCATGCTGGAACATATTTTTGCTTCTTCTTCCCCGGAGCTTAAGCAGCATTTGGCCGATTCGAAGGAGATAGATCCTAAGAAGCTGGCCATTGCAGCAGACTTATGGGTGTCACATCGAGTGTCCCATAAGGACAAAACTCATCCTGGTAAGCAGGAGGAAGGGAAAAAGTCCAAAGATATGGAGGGTGGGGAATCTGCTAAATCTTCTTCCCATAAGGGCCACAAAAAGAAAAACAAGGGTAAGACACAAGAGAACTCACAGGGTAGTGGAGGTCAGCCTCCGAAACAGAACTCTGGTTACAATAAGCCTCCCTACGTAAACAGACCCACTGGGGCTTGTTTGTCTTGTGGAGCAACTGACCATGTGAAGGGGATCCCCGGTGTAAGGTTAGACCTTTGGGGGTCCACTCCGCTAATCTGGCCTTCTCCTCCTACGAGGAAGAAGAGATTACAGGAGCATCCTTCTCCTCAGACTCATTTCCCAGCGGGATAGAGGCTGAGGTAGTTTTAGTGTCCCTGGGTTCCTGGGAGCCTAAAGTCGCAGAGGCTTATGCTAGGATTCCGGATAATACCAAGCACTACTTTAAAGACAGTGTGCTGATCAATGGAGTGGATACTCCAGCTCTTAGGGATAGTGGGTGCAGTCGCACTGTAGTGGATTCTACCTTGGTAGACTCAGAGGAAGTTGCCAGAGCTACTCTGATGCCCACTAAGTTGGCTGACAGCCCCCTCCGTATGTTTCCCGTGATCCCTGTAAATCTTACTTTAAATGGTACAGCAGTCAGGATTCCAGTGAGCATTCAGAGAAACGTCCCGGGAAAGGTCTTGTTAGGTAATGATCTCAGAGCTTTAGGGCTCGTAGGAGACACTGCCGAAAGACCCTACACACGGTCTCAAGCACGGGCAGCATTGGCCAAGTCCAATACGCCGTCCCAGCCGAAGGGGAAGCCCAAGGCGAAAGGAGTCTACAAGTCAAAACGAGGGAAAGAGAATATTCCCCCGAGCTCGCCTACCACTGCGGTGGAGGAAGTTGGTCAATCGCCCGGGCCTGACGAGGAGGTGGCGATGCCTGAAGTATTCGACCCCAACGATCATCCTGAACTAAAAGACTTGTTAGTTGAAGGAGGTCCTGATAGGGACGAATTCAGTAAAGGCCAACGTGAGTGCCCATCTCTGGAAGGCCTAAGAAGACAGGCCTGCTCCCAGCTTGAGGGTGAACCTCCTGGGATGCGTAGGATTTACCAGGAAGGTGGACTCCTGTATAGTGAGCCCACAGAGTCTACAGAAGGAGACCATAGGAGGTTGGTGGTTCCCCTTGCTGTTAGGCCCTTCCTCCTGCAGTTGGCGCATGAAGTTCCCATTGCTGGTCACCTCGGTATGAGGAAAACCAAGCAAAGGTTATCCATGCACTTCTACTGGCCCAAGATGGGGGAGCAAGTAGAAAGTCACTGCAGGAGTTGTGCCTCCTGCCAGTTGTCTGGTAAGGTTGGCGCGACAATCCAAGCTCCGTTGGTACCGCTCCCAGTTGTGGGGGTACCATTTGAAAGGGTAGGGATCGACATGGTTGGTCCCCTTGACCCGCAAACATCTTCAGGCAATAGGTTTATCCTGGTGCTGGTCGACCATGCAACCAGGTATCCTGAGGCCGTCCCATTTACAACTGTAACTGCCAAGCCAGTTGCAGAAGCTTTACTCGGCATGTTTACTAGGGTTGGCTTCCCTAAAGAAGTTGTGCCGGATCATGGCAGCAACTTTATGTCGAAGTATAGGCAGGCTATGTGGAAAGAATGTGGGGTCACCTACAGGTTCTCTTCTGCATACCACCCCCAGACCAATGGTCTGGGGGGGCGTTTCGACAGGACGTTAACGAGCATGATTGGGGCTCTGGAGGAGCCCCAGAGAAGAAAATGGGATCTTCTTGTTTCATGCTTACTGTTTGCCTACCGAGAGGTACCACAGGAGGGTGTTGGCTTCAGCCCCTTCAAACTTCTGTTCGGTCATCCCGTACGGGGACCCTTAGCCATTGTCAAGGAGGGATGGGAGATGCCCACTCCCCCTGTTACTACCAATGTAGTTGATTATGTGCTAGGGCTCAGAAAACGGATGGTACTTCTGATGGGCTTGGCTAGTGATAAATTGAAGGCAGGGCAAGCGCTGGTGAAACCTTGGTACGACCAGAAAGCTTCCCTCATCAACTTTACACTTGGTCAGCAAGTCCTGATCATGAATCCCATAAGGCCTCAAGCTTTACAGGACAATTGGTCAGGCCCTTACCCAGTGGTGGAGCCCCTGGGTGAGGTTAACTATTCAGTGGACCTTGGAAGGCCTGGAAAGGCTCCCAAAGTGTTTCACATGAATAGGCTGAAGGCTTTCGTCCCAAGCGGCGAAATCGCAGCACTGCTATTGGCTTCAGACGTTGAGGAAGAGGAGTCTGAACCTCTCCCCGACCTGTTCCAAAGCAGTCCTTCAGAGAGCTCTTTTGAGGGTATCCGCGTGGCCCCTCACCAAAATGGACAAGGCTCAGTGGTTTACCTTGGACATGAAGTAGGTGGAGGGAGGAGACAGCCTCTACTCAGTCAGGTACAAGCAGTACAAGACTGGCCTACCCCCACTACGCAAACCCAAGTGAGAGCCTTTTTAGGACTCACGGGGTATTACCACACTTTTGTGGCAGACTATGGCACCATAGCTGCTCCTCTGACTGCCCTCACAACTCCGAAGAAACCCAAGAAGGTAACTTGGACCGACGAGTGTGAGAAGGCCTTCAATGGCTTAAAAGACTCCTTGTGCCAGGCCCCTGTCCTTAGGGCCCCGGATTATCAAAGACCTTTTATCGTGCAGACGGATGCCTCTGACACTGGGATAGGAGCTGTACTATCACAAGTAGATGAGAAGGGTAAGGAACACCCTATCGGTTTTATTAGTCGCCAGTTTAAGGACAGAGAGCTCAGATGGTCCACGGTAGAGAAAGAATGTTTCTCTGTTGTGTGGGCCCTAAGGAAGCTGAGGCCCTACCTCTATGGGACCCACTTCACTGTGCAGACTGACCATAAGCCGTTAAAGTGGCTAATGAACATGAAGGGGGAGAATCCAAAGTTGCTTAGGTGGTCCATAAGTCTACAAGGCTTCGACTTCACTATTGAGCATAGGCCAGGTGTCCAACATAGCAATGCTGATGGGTTGTCCAGAATGTTTAACCGACCTGAACAAGAGACTCATCCAGGGGTGGATTAGTTCCCCCTGTCCATAGTCTGGGAGGGGCGAGTGTTAGGAAAGATTTCGTAATTGTAGGGAATTTTCCTTCCATGTGGCAACCCCTAAACTTTTTGCTATTGTTTTTAACCTTGTTCTTGACTTTGCCAGAGAAGTACAGCCTTCTGCCGCACTTCTCTGGGCTTTCGCTCCTTTCTTACGGGGAAACTGACATGCCCTTAAGACAGTCAGTACCGGGGAACGCTGTTTCCCGTAGTTTCTTTTATCATGTTGCGGCTTTAGTGCAACATGACACAAGAGGGCACTGTAAGCTAAGTTACAGCTCTCTTGGGTCTCTAGCCTTCTACAGGCCCTAGATACTCTTTTAGGATGGTATTTGATCGGTGCAAGTCATTCAGGGACTGGAATGGTGGCAGCGATCGTTTTGTTTATTTTGAGCTCCTTTTGGCGTTCTGAGCACGTTTTTCGCACTGAACCCAAAATGGTGGCCTGGCTCCCAAAATGGCCAGACCACGAGGCTCCTTTGTCCTGTCCACTGACCGTCATGCTCCCTTCACCTTCCCCAGGTCGGGCGACCCGGGGCCTTCCTTATTTGGGCATGTACTTTCCCGCGAAACGTGGTTGCTTTCGCGGGCTTCTACATGTCGTTTGTGTGCCTCCAGGGTGGGGGCTGGGATGTCTGGTCCCAATACACATCCTGGGTGCCAGAGAGTCTAGGGTGGTGTGAATGCCTGGGACCACCGTGGTCCGTGATTGGTCCACGTATGGTATGTGTGTTGATGAGCGGATCTCCCATTTGCTCCCCTCCGTTTTGGCGCGAAGGGAACCGTGGATAAGAGGGAGCTGGAAACACCACTACCAGGTCGATCTCCTGAGTTCTCACGAACGAAGGAATACAGGAGCCAAGTATCCTGCAACCAAGAGGCTGGACCGAGGAATCGCTGGTGACCCGCTGAAGGAATCCTCCTTTGCACTGCTGTCGTCCTGTGAAACCCTTTCCTCCTTGGATCGAACCAGAAGGCAGGTACTAGTGCTTCGACCTTTGGAATAGCAGGAACAGCTATTCCCGGCGACTTCATCCTCTCCTGCCAAGTAAGCCTTCGGAAGTGTCTCTGGGCCATCCAGTTGACTGACCAGCTTACAAGGGAGTCCTGCTCTGTAACCGCCGCCAGGTTGTATTGTATTCCGAGTCCTTGTCACTCTCCCACGCTTCGTACACTTGGCGTTCCCAAGTCTGAAGGGAGGAGTGTACATTTGGCTCGAATACACACGGCCGCTCCGTTGTCCTGCTGCGGCAACAAACTGTGCTGGTTTCGTCGATTGGGACGTCTTTTTGCTCTACACGACTACGAGGCGTTCCCTGCTCTTCTGAACCTGCCAGCTGCTGAAACGAACGTGGAGAAGCCTGGGTCTGCTTGCTTCGGGGACCGGTGAGTAGTTTAGCTAGGATCTGGTCGCCCTCCTGCAGTATCCCATTGCTTTTCCCTGCTGTGTAAAAACAGCACCCTTTTGGCCGTACTCGCGCTCTGCTTCTGCCCGCTGTGGAGGCTGCGCTTGAGTTACGGAACCTGTTCTCCTTCTGCTGTGCACTAACCCGAACTGCCTGACTTCCTCCGAAGAGCTTCCCCTTTTGCCCGTTGGCACCGGCGTGGCAGGTACTTTGAGCACAAGGCTCCACTCTTCGCAGGGCTCGGACTTCCATCTAGTAGGTGCCTCTGAAGGCGAACTGAGTCTAAAGCGGTATCGCACTGCCTGTTTTCCTTCCCTGGCAGGTGGACTACATATTTCGTGCTTTAAACGCTTGCGACTGTGTATTTGTATATATATTGTGTTGATATGGTATGTGTTGGTTTAATATTGTGATATTGTGATTTTCTCGCTACGGTCATTATTTTAAAGGCCTTAAAATAAATGTGTATCTATTTTTGATATAACAACTGTTTGGAGTAGTTTGTAAGCGCTCTTGCTTTGTGTGCTCATTGCGGGCTTTCAGTCACCCTCACCCCTCTTGAGACCTAGTCTTGACCGCCGCGATCGCTACCTTGATTGGTCTGGCTTGTCCAGAGGTTACCCTGTTCCAAGTAATTAGGTTGGCCTTCTGAACTTCTGCGCCACCAGGACAGAGTTCAGAAATCCGTCTTAACAATCGCATGCTGTAGGAAGGGTCTAAGGATTGGAATGGGATGGACTTGGATATCACATCTCATGCTATAGGTAGGCTCAGGTTTGGTATAAGCATTGAGATATCACATCTCATGCTATAGGAAGGGTCTCATGATTGGAATGGGAAGGATTTGGATATCACATCTCATGCTATAGGAAGGGTCTCAGGTTTGGTATAAGCATGGAGATATCACTTCTCATGCTATAGGAAGGGTCTCAGAATTGGAATGGGAAGGTGTTGGATATCACATCTCATGCTATAGGAAGGGTCTCAGATTTGGTATAAGCATTGAGATATCACATCTCATGCTATAGGAAGGGTCTCAGGATTGCAATGGGAAGGAGTTGTATATGACATCTCAGGCCTTAAGAAGGGTCTCAGGTTTGGTATAAGCATTGAGATATCACATCTCTGCTATCGGAAGGGTCTCAGGATTGGAATGGGAAGGAGTTGGATATCCCATCTCATGTTATAGGAAGGGTCTCAGGTTTGGTATTAGAAGCATTGAGATATCACATCTCATGCTATAGGAAGGGTCTCAGGATTGGAATGGGAAGGACTTGGATGTCACATCTCATGCTATAGGGAGGGTCTCAAGTTTGATATTAGAAGCATTGAGATAACAAATCTCATGATATCGGAAGGGTCTCAGGATTGGAATGGAAAGGAGTTGGATATCACATCTCATTATAAAGGAAGGGTCTAAGGTTTGGAAGGGGAAGGATTTGGATATCACATCTCATGTTATAGGACGGGTCTCAGGTTTGGTATTAGAAGCATTGAGATATCAAGTGTCATGGTATAAGAAGGGTCTCAGAATTGGAATGGGAAGGAGTTGGATATCACATCTCAAGCTATAGGAAGCGTCTCAGGATTGGAATGGGAAGGAGTTTGATATCACATCTCATGCCATAGTATGGGTCTCAGGTTTGGTAGAAGCATTGGGATATCACATCTCATGCTATCGGAAGGGTATCAGTATTGGATTTGGAAGGAGTTGGATATCCCATCTCATGCTATAGGAAGGGTCTCAGGTTAGAATGGGAAGGAGTTGGATATCACATTTCATGTTATAGGAAGGGTCTCAGGATTGGAATGGGAAGGACTTGGATATCATATCTCATGCTATAGGAAGGCTCTCAGGTTTGGAAGGGGAAGGAGTTGGATATCACATTTCATGTTAGAGGAAGGATCTCAGGTTTGGTATTAGAGGCCTTGAGATATCACATCTCATGCTATAGGAAGGGTCTCAGGATTGGAATGGGAAGGAGTTGGATATCACATCTCAAGCTATAGGAAGGGTCTCAGGTTTGGTATAAGCATTGAGATATCACATCTCATGCTATAGGAAGGGTCTCAGGATTGGAATGGGAAGAAGTTGGATATCACATCTCATGCTATAGGAAGGGTCTCAGGTTTGGTATAAGCATTGAGATATCACATCTCATGCTATAGGAAGGGTCTCAGGGTTGGAATGGGAAGGAGTTGTATATGACATCTCATGCCATAGGAAGGGTCTCAGGTTTGGTATAAGCATTGAGATATCACATCACATGCTATAGGAAGGGTCTCAGGATTGGAATGGGAAGGAGTTGGATATCACATCTCATGCTATAGGCAGGGTCTCAGGTTTGGAAAGGGAAGGAGATGGATATCACATTTCATGTTAGAGGTAGGATCTCAGGTTTGGTATTAGAGGCATTGAGATATCACATCTCATGCTATCAGAAGGGTCTCAGGATTGGAATGGGAAGGAGTTGGATATCACATTTCATGCTAAAGGGAGGGTCTCAGGTTTGGAAGGGGAAGGATTTGGAAATCACATCTCATATTATAGGAAGGATCTCAGGTTTGGTATTAGAAGCATTGAGATATCACATCTCATGCTATCGGAAGGATCTCAGGTTTGGTATAAGAGGCATTGAGATATCACATCTCATGCTATCATAAGGGTCTCAGGATTGGAATGGGAAGGAGTTGGATATCACATCTCATGTTATATGAAGGATCTCAGGTTTGGTATTAGAAGCATTGAGACATCACATCTCATGCTATAGGAAGGGTCTCAGGATTGGAATGGGAAGGAGTTGGATATCACATCTCATGCTATAGGAAGGGTCTCTGGTTTGCTATAAGCATTGAGATATCACATCTCATGCTATAGGAAGGGTCTCAGGATTGGAATGGGAAGGACTTGGATATCACATCTCATGCTATAGGCAGGATCTCAGGTTTGGAAAGGGAAGGAGTTGGATATCATATTTCATGTTAGAGGTAGGATCTCAGGTTTGGTATTAGAGGCATTGAGATATCACATCTCATGCTATCAGAAGGGTCTCAGGATTGGAATGGGAAGGAGTTGGATATCACATTTCATGCTAAAGGGAGGGTCTCAGGTTTGGAAGGGGAAGGATTTGGAAATCACATCTCATATTATAGGAAGGATCTCAGGTTTGGTATTAGAAGCATTGAGATATCACATCTCATGCTATCGGAAGGATCTCAGGTTTGGTATAAGAGGCATTGAGATATCACATCTCATGCTATCATAAGGGTCTCAGGATTGGAATGGGAAGGAGTTGGATATCACATCTCATGTTATATGAAGGATCTCAGGTTTGGTATTAGAAGTATTGAGACATCACATCTCATGCTATAGGAAGGGTCTCAGGATTGGAATGGGAAGGAGTTGGATATCACATCTCATGCTATAGGAAGGGTCTCTGGTTTGCTATAAGCATTGAGATATCACATCTCATGCTATAGGAAGGGTCTCAGGATTGGAATGGGAAGGAGTTGTATATGACATCTCATGCCGTAGGAAGGGTCTCAGGTTTGGTATAAGCATTGAGATATCACATCTCTGCTATCGGAAAGGTCTCAGGATTGGAATGGGAAGGAGTTGGATATCCCATCTCATGTTATAGGAAGAGTCTCAGGTTTGGTATTAGAAGCATTGAGATATCACATCTCATGCTATAGGAAGTGTCTCAGGATTGGAATGGGAAGGACTTGGATATCACATCTCATGCTATAGGGAGGATCTCACGTTTGATATTAGAAGCATTGAGATATCACATATGCTATAGGAAGGGTCTCAGGTTTGGTATAAGCAGTGAGATATCACATCTCATGCTATAGGAAGTGTCTCTGGATTGGAATAGGAAGGAGTTGGATATCACATCTCATGCTATAGGATGGGTCTCAGGTTTGGTATAAGCAGTGAGATATCACATCTCATGCTATAGGAAGTGTCTCAGGATTGGAATGGGAAGGAGTTGGATATCACATCTCATGTTATAGGAAGGATCTCAGGTTTGGTATAAGCATTGAGATATCACATCTCTGCTATCGGAAGGGTCTCAGGATTGGAATGGGAAGGAGTTGGATATTCCCATCTCATGTTATAGGAAGGGTCTCAGGTTTGGTATTAGAAGCATTGAGACATCACATCTCATGCTATAGGAAGGGTCTCAGGATTGGAATGGGAAGGACTTGGATATCACATCTCATGCTATAGGGAGGGTCTCAAGTTTGATATTAGAAGCATTGAGATATCACATCTCATGATATCGGAAGGGTCTCAGGATTGGAATGGGAAGGAGTTGGATATCACATCTCATGATAAAGGAAGGGTCTAAGGTTTGGAAGGGGAAGGATTTGGATATCACATCTCATGTTATAGGGCGGGTCTCAGGTTTGGTATTAGAAGCATTGAGATATCAAGTCTCATGGTATAGGAAGGGTCTCAGAATTAGAATGGGAAGGAGTTGGATATCACATCTCAAGCTATAGGAAGGGTCTCAGGATTGGAATGGGAAGGAGTTTGATATCACATCTCATGCCATAGTATGGGTCTCAGGTTTGGTATAAGCATTGGGATATCACATCTCATGCTATCGGAAGGGTATCAGGATTGGATTTGGAAGGAGTTGGATATCCCATCTCATGCTATAGAAAGGGTCTCAGGTTGGAATGGGAAGGAGTTGGATATCACATCTCATGTTATAGGAAGGGTCTCAGGATTGGAATGGGAAGGACGTGGATATCACATCTCATGCTATAGGAAGGCTCTCAGGTTTGGAAGGGGAAAGAGTTGGATATCACATTTCATGTTAGAGGTAGGATCTCAGGTTTGGTATTAGAGGCATTGAGATATCACATCTCATGCTATCAGAAGGGTCTCAGGATTGGAATGGGAATGAGTTGGATATCACATTTCATGCTAAAGGGAGGGTCTCAGGTTTGGAAGGGGAAGGATTTGGATATCACATCTCATGTTATAAGAAGGAGCTCAGGTTTGGTATTAGAAGCATTGAGATATCACATCTCATGCTATCGGAAGGATCTCAGGTTTGGTATTAGAAGCATTGAGATATCACATCTCATGCTATCAGAAGGGTCTCAGGATTGGAATGGGAAGGAGTTGGATATCACATCTCATGCTAAAGGGAGGGTCTCAGGTTTGGAAGGGGAAGGATTTGGATATCACATCTCATGTTATCGGAA